>NC_090208.1:17710000-18010000 GCF_033026475.1 Channa argus | reverse complement strand
ACTCCTTTTAGATTTAACAGTATGTTGCCCAGATGAGACAAATCCCTCCATAAAAAAATGCAGAATTGTCAAAAAAGATATTATGCAAGAAAGAAAAAACTCAATGTTGTGCAACAAATGTATCCAAAGGCTTAAAATTAGCAATAAAAGAACTAAAGAATAATAAGGAAATTGTGATGAAACCTGCAGATAAAGAAAAGACCATTGTTATGCAAGATGCATACAGGTATAAACAAGAAATCAACTTCCTTCTGATCCAAAGAATTATTTTATTATATTATAGATTATTTTACAGGGTTACCTACACGATTAGCAAGCATTCGACGCAGCACTTACTAAATCTCATTCAGAATAATTAAGCAAGTGTCAAAAGAGAGAGCGAAAAGTATCATCCTCTCACAGGAATAAAGTACACAATTAAAAACATTATCAGATGTGATTCAACTACTTGATTCAGCAATGAAATACAATAAATGAATGGGAAACAAATTGTTTATTTTACCATAACAATGTTTTGTTTTACGTAGAGAAACAAAAAGTGATATTCAGTGCAGCGTTACAGAGGGGTGGGCCCCACGGACCCTTCAACACAAGCACAACTGTTATATACAACAATGTGATCACAAACATTGGTGAAGCCTACAATCCATCTACAGGTAAATACATACAGCCACACTCATGTTCCCCAACAGTTTGTTGACTGGTCTGGTCTTTTCGTGTCTTTTAGGGAAACCTTTATGAGTTCAATCCTGTTTTCTCCCCTCAGGTATCTTTGTTGCACCTGTAGCAGGTGTTTATTATTTTACCTTCTTCTATCATGCTGGAGGAGAACATGGTTCACATCTGTTACTATGCAAGAACGGTGATGTCATTGTTGAGTCGTCCGACCACAGGACAGGTGCTGATGGAGCTGATAATGGAGGAAACGCTACATTCCTGCAGCTGAACAAAGGGGACCAGGTGTATGTGCTCATGGTTGCATATTGTCATCTTTGGGCAGCCAGTTCCCGCACGACCTTCAGTGGTTTCCTGGTCAGTCCGATGTGAGTCAGAATGTCTCCACAACATCTGAGATCAATACTGCAAATACTGTAACAGTTAAAATGTGATTAAAACATGAAGCTGCTACTGTCACATCGCAATCAAGCAAAATCAATAATCTAAATATTGGTACAATGAACAATGATTAACTATTGATTTACTATTTCATGTCAAGGAAGTGACAAGAAACATTAAAATCAGATGCTCCACCAGGAAGCAACTCTTTCATTTTGGATGCACAAGGATACAGCAATAATGTAAGGTGTAAGGTGCACAATATTTTGTATAAATGGTAATATTTTGTTCTGTCCAATAAATGTGAACATATGTAACTAATAAATGATGTCTAATAACTATTTCTATTCTACTTTTCTAAAATTAACTCAAGTGATATCATGCAGCATGTTGAATGTCAGTTCATCTTTAAAACTGTCTTGTCTTTGATCCTTGTAGTTTGCCATAGTCAGTGTAGAAAGAAACATCTAAAGCCTGAATACTAGAAAGTACATTTTCAGAAACGGACTCTCCCTGATCCTGATGCCAAAGAGATGCTGTCATAACTACAACTGCACTACTTTTCATCACTTGCACAAAGTAAAATTCCATCTATGTTGAACGTTTTGTGCAAACAAACGACTCATTTCATCACACCTTGTCACCTGTGAATTGCTGATTTACCCAGTATTCATGTGGTGTTAGGGTTACCTGCATCAAAGTGTGAACAAAGGTAAAACTACCCTCTGCACTGCTGAGATCGACTGTTGCAGTTGGATGTAGTTGTTCTCCTTTACTCCAGTTTTAAAACATCAGTATTCTCTGTCATGAATGTGGCCGTCATCAACAAAGGCGTATTCCTCACTACACTGGGCCGTGTACACTACACTGCTCTTCTTATGTCTCTTCTTATGTTTTGTCCTGGGGTGGACAGACCTCTGTCTCAGTGTGTTGCTACAGTAGGTTAAATATGCAGCAGTGAACTGCAATTATACCTCAGTTTGCACCTTGTGTTACACAGTTGTTGGTATTTTATTATGAATCCATTTGGTAGTTTTCTGAGTAGTTTTTCTTTGGAAAACAGGAGGAGATTCTGAGACAAGCCTTAAACAATTATTCCTTCATTTAATCAAAAAGTCACCAAGAGACTTTCCTCAAAATATTTTTAATAGAGCAAATTGATCGTTTAAAGAAACATCATTACATGAGTAAACTAAGAAAAGGTATACTAATTAGAGAACGGCTGTTCAAGCACTCTGACCATGTACAAATCTGCAGGAGCAAAACAACTTTTCGCATCAGGTTAAAGGGTTTTTTACTGTTCAGTAGAAAACAGGGTGAAAACTAAAATTAACTATTAAATACTGAATTAGCTGTTCAGAACTAAACATCCTCTGCAGCTTCAGAAAACAATCAAAGCTTCATCCTCAAGTTGAACTCTCGTGATTGACAGCTGTAATAACCAATGGTGCAAGGTTCTTCCCTTCATCGCAAACACTTGGGCTGAGGAAGGGGAAGATCCTCTCAGAGAACAAACACCCCATAAAGGTGTACATGTGAGACCTGCTGTCCACGTTGAAGAACGACACCGTTCCCTCCTCGTAGTCCGTAAAGACCCCGACAGTCTGAGGTTTCTCCTTTAGAGTAAGAAGAACTGAGGGGGAGTCCAGAGCACGATACTCGTTCCCGTTCCTCAGACGCACAGTCCAGTAGCCATTTTCTGGCTTGGAGGTAATCATCCCCTTCCTGTTGACAGACTCTTTGACCACACCCAGGTCCCAGTAGGTCTTTGACCCCACTGCTACCTGATCATAATGAAAGAAAACACAGAAATTAGCAATACTTAATCAGAACTGGTTCTACTGTTTGTGGCAAAAAACAAAACAAAGATACATAGCAAAAGTAAATTTTACAAAATAAGTTTCTGCACTCAAATTGTCTCGTGGTCACTCAGTCAGCAGACATGACACTGACCTGGAAGTAGAACCTCCCGGACAGGAAGCCTCTCTTTCCTATTACACAGATGACGGGGTCAAAGCGTTGTGGGTTGTCAGGAACAACGTGCAGCACCTCGCTGCGGCCCGCCTGCTTCCCATCAGCTGACAGGATGATATTTGGATGGGCAGTGTTTGGGTCTAACACAACATCAACTAGAGAGTCAGGACAGAGAGAAATTCAGCTAATTTTACCCAGTTTATCTGGAAAAAAACCCAGAAGGAATGAGAGCGTAAGGAGGAGAATTGGTCATATTTACATCCATATATTCGGGGAGGTCATACCTGCATATTTCTGCATCCGTTTGATCTCTGTCCAAAGGAGAAAAATATTTAGCGTTTTTAATGAAACATTTTAGTTAAAAATGAAGCCACAATTAAGGAAAATACACAATAAGACAAAGATAATTCTTAACTGCAATGAGTACAATCAGATGCATAAATGGCTTCATCGTAACAATAGTTAGTTGTATTGTGCCTCAAATAAATAAATAAATATTATAGTCCACTTTACCTTCTGTCTTCAGGCTGTCCAGCTCTCCCTGTAGGTTGTTGTCCACTTTAGACAGTGCTCTCCTCAGTGTCCCCACACAGAGTTCTGGGTGGATGCCAATCTCCATCCATTCTCGGGTGGGTGGAGGTGATGTAAAAGAGGAAAAACTCTGCCATAAATAAAAGTTGGAGTTGGAGTTCTCTCATATCATCAACTAATTTGTTCTATCTTTATCGTTAAAGTACTAATATTGAGTGTTTCCTTAATGAATTTGATCTTTATTATTTTAAAAATAACATTATTGACATTTTCTTAGTCACAGTTTAAGATTGACTGTAACCTGCAAAAGGAACAAGTGGTCCTCAGTTTTCCTCAGCTCCTCCAGCTCAGTGTTTCTCCTCTGAAGCTCAGCGATTTCCTGCTCCAGCTCGTTGATGAGCTCCTTTGCTCTTTTATCTGCTGCCTCCTGCTTTTCCTTGATCTCCTTGTTGACTTCAGTCTGTCTCTCGACGATGGAGTGAATCAGAGATGTGGAGAGACGCTCGCTCTCTTTCATCTCCTTCACAGCACTTACCTGGATGAGGGTAATGCATTTTAGAGCAGAGTTATTTATGTTGCCGATAGGCAAAAAAATGTTTTAATAAACAAATAAATATACAATAAACAAATTCAGTTGTGAGAATTTTTGTGGCTGCATTACATTTGGGTCGACTGAAGCTGCTGAAGAAATGAGTGTTGTCTCTGGGTCTTTTACACAGGGATCTATTACTGTGTACTGTTATAAATACACCAGTGAAATCACTAAGACAGTCATTACGCTACTGAAAATATCCTTATGGAATCTGTGGAAACACTGACACTGGATTGATCTCATTTACAGGCTTTAATGAGTTTCCATTTTAGGAATTTGTATTCCAGCCTGATGCTTTATTCATTGAGCCACCAGGTCATTAGTGGCAGGTGTTAAACTCTTTTCTACACAAATAACTCACTGTGGCTTGAGCATAATATGTGACCTCTAACATGTGACAAATTACTCTGTGACGAGTCCATTAGGACTCACCATACTGAGCTTTACACAGTTTTTGATCTCCTTGACTTTCTTCAGTCGCTCTTGGATCATCTGCTGAAAATCTGACTCTGTCTTCTTTATTTGGACCTAAAAAGGCAGAACAGAAATTGACATTAATATGAAGGAATACTCACCATTTAATTAAATATTATGCATTTCCTCTCACAAAAGATGCACATTAAGATTACTGCGACTATTTTGTGCTCATAAAGTCAACCAAATCGTGACAATTCTAAAACTGTAAGAGATCATCTTATGGCCAAAGGTCCTAAAGGTGTGATTGCTTTTATGGCACGTCTTTTTTCTTTTCGTTTGATTTTCTGTCTTTTCACCTTTGTCTGCAGCTTAGACTTTGCTCTTTTGTAAAACTACTCAGTTATTTCCCTCTCACTTATCTTGCTACAATTTCAGGCTCTCACTTCCATCTGCCTGAGAACTTTGATACTGTTTACTGATCTGTTACTTAACCACTCGTGCTGCCAGCTACTCATAAACTGTGTGCTACTTACATTGCCTGTGAACTTTGCTTTTGCCAAGTAAATATTCACTGGTTATGCACCTATTCATGCTGTCAACTGATTATGAACCTTGCCATGCCAAGAGAAAGCCCACCAGGTCACATTTTCAAATGCTAGGTACATACAGTAGCCACATCCTGCCAAGTGTATAGAGAATGTGAGGTTATATAACATTTTGTTAAATGTTGATAGATGTGGGCATCATCATGTGAGGTATGCTTACAGTTTTACTCACAGGTAAGGCAGAACTCCTCTGCTCACCTACTGTGACCTACCATGGCAGTAGCACTGACCTACTGTGGTGATGATTGTGCAAAATCATGACAGAAAGTGAAAACACAGACTCCATCTAATTCACAGAAAGGCCGAGGGATCCCTATAAGATGACACCCGTTCAAAGTTCTCATGTTAAGAAGCTAATACTTGTCTTGGTCATTGTCCTACTTCAGCTTCTCACTGTCATCTAGTTATTCATTAAATTGCAACAAAAGCTTCAATCTGGTATTTGTTAATCCTCTGGAATCTTTATCAAACAAAACTACAAAGAAAGTTTTTCTGTGTTTTTACTAAAGAGCTTAATTGTATTTTGTTTGATGCCTGCAACACATTAAAAAAAAGCTAAATAATAATTATACTTTCAAATCATTTAGGAACTGAGGATGTGATGTGTTGCAGTTTTGTAAAGTCAAATACTACAGGAGGCAGATCCAGACTCTAGGGTGAATGAGGCCTGGCATTGTTCTGCTAAAAAATCCCTTCAATTTTCAGAAAAAGTCTTGATGGCAGCATATTTCTCTCTAAAATTGCCAAATACTCTACACCTCTGAACTGATTTTCCCTAACCCAATCTGGACTTGGATGAACTAAGACCTGTGCCGGCTCTGCACAAATCCAACACAAGGCTTTAGAAACAGAGTTTCAGGTGGCATTTCTTCAGTGGTAGACTGTGATAAATGACAACAAGTCTAAAGAGATTGAAAGACCAGCCCGATCTTGTCCCCAGGGCATTAAAAACTGCTGCATTGTTCAGTCCTTTGGCATTAAGAGGTGATGTTAAAGGTATGGTTTTGTGTTAATAATAAATTAACAGGGCTGCCAGTAAAGTACAATGGGAACCCTGGCACTTCAACATTTGACTATTAAAGCAATGATGTAGTATATAAAGTGAAAAGTCCTCAAAAGAAGGTGGTCAGGATGCTTGGATGGATCCTTTGTTGGATGTTCCTCTTATACCCAATCATGATGCCCTCACCACTTATTAACCTGCTTATTTTGAAATAATCAAGAAAAGTGTTACTAAAAGATTTGATTTTTTACTAATTGTTTTGAGTGTGTCAACTATGCAAGATTTTTCTATCACTACTTAAAACTTACAGTAAAATCTTATTTAAAACTAAAGAAAAATGAATATATCAGGGAATGTGCCCTGGCACTAGATATCTGTATTGGTTTTGGTCTTCAGAAACCCATATTAGCATCTGCTATTTACCTTCCTCTCTTTACTTTCCTCCTCTATTATTACAGCTTGGTGATCTTTGTGCTCGGTCTCGATGCAGAATTGGCACACACACTTCTGTTCTTCCCTGCAGAACATCTCTAGCAGCCTCTCGTGCTTTGTACATATCCTGTCCTGCAGGTTCTTGACCGGCTCAATCAGCTTGTGGAGCCTCAAGGTGGTGACTCTCTGGTGAGGCTCCAGGTGAGCATCACAGTATGAGGTCAGACACACCAGGCAGGACTTCTGGGCCCTCGCCTGCAGGAATGCAGTGGCACAGACATCGCACACCACCTCACCTGGTCTGGCTGTGGACAGTGGCAAAGCTGACGAGCAGGCGATTGTCTTTCTAAATGTGTCTGCCAGGTCTTTGAATGCAGTGTTGATGCTTATTTCAGGCCGAGGTGTGAATGATCTGTTACATGTGGGGCATTTGCAAACATCACTGCTGTCCCACACACTCTGGATGCAAGATTGGCAGAAGTTGTGGCCGCAGGGAGTGGTCACTGGGTCGGTTAACACTTGCTGACAGATGGGGCACTGGAACTGTTTATTTGCTGACATGTTACCTGAGGAGGCCATTATCTATAGAACACAATAAAACATAAAAAGGAAGTTAAACAAAATGAAAAAAGATCTTTGTTGGATGAAGTAAAGGCAAAAATGTACATGAATAAAATAAAAAGAAAAGTACAGTCAATGTACAAAAATAATGAACCACCCGAGAAAGTTGGCATTTTAGTTCTTTACAAAAGGTAATATTTTCTTCTGACTTTCAGCAAAGGTAAATCTTGTACAGCTAAACACAATAACAACCATAACCCATAACTGTGGAAATATATATAATTATCCTGTGAGTTCAGGGTCACCACAGCTGATCATTGTCCACAGGTTGATTTGGCACAGTTTTTTACACTGGATGCCCTTCCTGACGCAACCTTCCCCAATTTCTACCGGGCTTGGACCGGCACAGCACAGCTGGGGAGGAGAAAGGGCTGTTAGGGGTTCAGTGCCTTGCCCAGAGACCCTTTGACATATAGCTGGGACTGGGGATCGAACCACTGACCCTGTGGTCTGTGGACGACTGCCTTCTTTACTGCCTTTAACATCCTATGGGTCAGATGAGGGGTGAGGGACAAACACCTGCTCTACTAATGCCTCTCGAAGTGGGAAGAATTTTTTTTTTCAAAAGTTAAATGAAGCAACTGAAGCCACTTTCATTATTGCCGGTTTCATATTAATGTGTAGTGTAGTTAATAACAGGTGCAAACAAGATAAGCTTCATAATGTGTAGAAATAAGATGAGTCATGTTCTATTTCAGATGGGATGCTTGGTATTTTACCGCCGTTAATTTAGTTTGAATTTGAATTTTGGACCTCATATACTATCTCCATGATCAAGCTGATACTGGGACAATTTGGAAAATCATGCTGACCAGGATGTGAAAGTCACTGTGTGATGCTTTTTAATGTTTTGTCAAGATTTGTCATGTAGAAAAACAATAAAGGGTGCTAGATGAATGGTTGCTGTAATGAACAGGCTGGACAGGAAATGCTGTCCAAGTACTTGATCTAAGTCCACTTCTTGAAAATTACACACAGACACACCAAACAACATGATAAACTACTGTAAATAAATAAATGACATGTCTCAATTACTCATGTCAAAAGAATTATTGACAGAAGATAAAGTCAGGTCTACTGATCACAGCAGAGATGTCACACATCCTGACGAGATAGATATGTGTACTGTACATTGCATAACTTTGTGGAATATCAAACTTGGGGAATATTACCACAGTAAAATCACAACGTTAAATAGAACATGAACTATCTAATTTCCATGTGTTATGAATTTGTGGCCACGGATTTTGCACACTTTAAGTCATGGTTGCCAGACGCTGCATTTTTCTCTTCCAGATATCACCAGAGGTGCACTGTAGGAAATAGACTTGACTGGTTCTGTCTAATCATGACATCTGTTAAGCAGGACCTCTAGAACTAACAGGCCGCTCGCTTTAAATTTATTGTATGACCACAAGCATGGTGTCATTCTTCACATCTTTCAACAAGGATATTGCTCCAAGCACTGAAATTTTCATTTCACTATACTAAGCCAAACACACAGGAAGGCCTGAAACCATACTCAAAAACTGCGAATCCATTCTGACACACAAATAACACCAACTGTAAAACTGTTAATTATTAAATATTTTGCAAACATTTATAGAAAAAACACATTTTACTGTATCTGTATACCGTAATAACAATAATCTTGCTCTTATAGATATTTAAACTTTACTTTCATTGCAACCCAGATTTAACTGCATATTGCTAATACTTACATCTACTTCTCTTTAGCTTGTTCACACATCTGTCCTCAGTGACAACAAGGAGGGTGACTGTATGAATTACCATGACCGCCCCACAGTCCAAGTGTAGTAGAGGAAAATGAAAGGTGAGCACAGTAATTCATCAGCCCGGCCCTCTTACTCAGAACTGCTCTGTGTCTCTGTCTGCTTTACCGGGACTACCAACCTGATCCTGAAATTACAGCATTTACAGCACAACCTGCTACTTACCACTGCGTTTGAATGTTGTGGTTCCTATTTATGTGCATGGCAATGTCATTATGCAAATACATAATAGTAGCTCTCATGCATGAAAAGAGAGTGATTATTACACGGGTGTGGTGTTTGAGTTCAACAGTCAATTTTACATTTACGCCACACCTACAGTAAGACACCAGCCCGACCTGCAGCTCCACATTGCATTACACACATGATTTGACTGGGTTTAACAACAAAGGCTCTTTCCTTTAAAAATGTGTTTAATCATTTGGACGTAATGTAATGTCTGGAACTGCTGTACACCAGTTGCACTGAATTGGTAACTTAGATTTAGATCATGTGGCAGGTTTGTGATAGAACCTTTGAAGAACCATAATGTACAAACAACATGTGTTATAACTGAGCACATTAACCACTAAAACAGGAGCTATATATACATTTCTTTACAGGGCTGAACTTGGATTAGAAATCTGAATAGTTTTGCAAATAATTGACAATCACAGGGTTTACAGGATTATCCATTTACTACCAGGTATGCTTGTAGAACTGATTAGCACAAAAAGAGTTTATATTTTTCAAGAAAAATTCCCAAATATTGTCACTCTCCATATTTGTGACAGAATGAAACCAGCATCATACATAAAGAAATATGGGCTAACATGCACAAACTGGAAATCAACACAGAACTCACACACACACACACGCACAAAAAAAAAAAACCTTTCTCAGAGCAACTTAATTAGTATATGACCAAATTATTAAGGTTATGGACAGTTCACACCCAGGCGACTCAGGTGACTGCAAACGGATTTGCCTGAGTGCACCGCTGAGATCTACCTGTTAATTTGTTGTCATTGCTGCCTCTCACAGAATCACATGCGTTAGTATCTATTGTATCTCTGTGATTTCCCTGATAAGAGATTGCACTTTTTGAAACCTCCAAATCCATCAGACCTTGTACTTTTATGTCTTGTTATGCTGTTTTGATTTCATAAAGCGTTATAACAAGCACTCAAGGCTTGTTACAACCCATGCATGCATGTCTAATTGTTATCAGAAACAACTCCTCAAATCTAGACAAATGTGTCAGCCAGAGAAGCCAAATAGTGGTAGGTGACCCATGTATCAGTACCACAGAGCTCACGTTGCAGCTTGGCTAATGGAAAATGTTTGACACAGCACAGGAGTGCTTTATTGTGCAGTATTACCTCACAAGTGTTGAAGAGCCCTGGTTGGTTCTGTCATTTGAATGTGTACCAAGTACGTTATCAGTTAAAAGCACTAACATTAATGTGCCTCTATGACTTGTGTAGCCTTGCTTTTTAAGATTAACTGAACACCAAATACACAGCTCTGTGCTTATCTACAAAATACAACAGTGGTAATAAAGACAGATCAGATGGATTATTTTCAGATTTCTCAGATGATCAGACTGAAGCCTTCAGCATTTAGGTTTGCCAAGTCTTGCTGTGGGTTTTTTGCAGTAACTCGAAGGTTTTTCCTCCACCTGCCTCATCAGAAATCTGGTTGCAGTCCTTGATAACCTTCTTTTTCTTATAGGTTGTGCACCCACTGTTCTTTTAATTTTGGATATGCAAGCTATGCTTTGCTTTTGTAAAAGGCAATGATTTACTTATGCAACTTCAAGAGAATATGTGCTATGGAGGATAAAACTATATGAAATGTAAACTAGCTCTATGAAAGATAAAAATACCAATCATGTTGCATCTCTTTTCCATTACTCTGTATAGCAGGCTGCATGGAGCCTATCCCAGCTGTCACTGTGTGAGAGGTGGGGTACATCCTGGACAGCTCGCCAGTCTATCTCAGGCACATTTACACCTTTACACAGGTAATTTAGAGTCACTAATTAACCTAACTTCTATGGCTTAAACTTTTTGACAATTCTTTTGACTCATATATTTCTAACATGACCCGCAACAAACCCAGAGCCAGTTTAAATATTTTATGTGTTCTATCTCACACACACCTGCTGAAATTAATAGAGCTCTTGAGACCTTGAGACCATACGTGATTTGCAAATGTGTGCTCTTATAAGGGATTCTGTTCTGGGTTCGAATAATTCAATAGACTGCAGGAGTTAATAAAAGTTGCATTTTGTGTTGACATTGGTGGAACCACTTAACATAACAGCAGCTGTGTTATAGGACACTGCTACATAACCTCCATCGTACTGACGTGAATTGCAGCCTAAAGACTGAGGCTATATCTAAAGGGAGGCAAAATTAGCAACTTTAACATTAGTTACTTTGGCTACAGCACCTACATACGGAATCTAAACAAATTCTCAGTTAAATATATATATATATATATATATATATATATATATATACACATATATATATATATATATATATATATATATATACATATATATATATATATATATATATATATATATATATATATATATATATATATATATATATATATATATATATATATATATATATATATATATGTGTGTGTGTGTGTGTGTGTGTATATGTGAACTATAGTTTTTGAATGAGCAAATGTGCACAGATTAGGTACAAGTGTTATTTGCATTAACACCTAAATAACTTATATAGACTAATAAAATGGGCCAGTTGGATCTGAACTGTTATATATATATATATATATATATATATATATATATATATATATATATATATATATATATATATATATATATATACATACATATATATATACATATATATATATACATATATATAATACTCTTTTTAGATATACTGTACATGCACAAATACAGAAATAATCTTTGGTTGACTAACAGGTCTTTTAATATGTCATATGAAATTAACACATCAATAACAAGCTCTGAGTTAGATGATAATCTACTTCTTAGCACTGTTGCAAACTCAGCCACAGTGCTGGAAGTATACTGATAGGATGATAGAATATTAAATAGGCTCAACAAATATTTTCTTGACTCTTCCTCAGTGTTTGACTTTGGCACTAGGTCCATACTGTAAATTTCAGATGTCAGTGACTACGTGACATTTCCCAAATCATCCTATTTCTCTAAAACATCACCGTGGTTACAAAGGGGATTCTTAAGATTTGGAAATACATTTCCCATTCTGTCTGTGGGCTAGTAGTCTTAAAGATGAAAGGGTTTTAAGAACTTCATCCGTTTTTTATCAGTCCGTATTTAGGAAGCTGCATCGTCCTGTTAAAGTATTGGGAAAGGTTGTGAAAGAGGTCACTGTGGAATTGGACAAGAAGCTAGAAGCGTGTCCAGCCAAAGCAAAGGTTCCTTAATATAGGGGTGTCTGACCAAACAGTAGGCTGATTTTGTAATTATCCCTCAGGTAGGAGTCAGTGGATGAGTGTTAATGAGTTCAGATCCAACTGGCCCATTTTATTAGTCTATATATATAAGTTATTTAGGTGTTAATGCAAATAACACTTGTACCTAATCTGTGCACATTTGCTCATTCAAAAACTATAGTTCACATTCAATATCTTGTACTAAAGCTTATTTTGAATAAAGTAAAAACTCTGGGATGATTATACTGAGAAACAATTAACTTAAACAAATTACACAGGAGGCCTGTGTAAATCTATAAACATATGCAGTGTTGCGACTGCTCCACTTGGTGGCTATAAAGAAGCAGCCACGTCTCTTCCTCTAAGACCTACTTTTTCTAGCCGAGTCCTGATAATTACTGATTGTGTATTTACATCTGATGTGATTAAATGTAATTAAAATCAAGACAAATGTTAAACAGGAAACAGAAGGATGGCTACGGCAGATTTCAGTCCTGTTAGTGCATTCACACTATGAGGAAATGGCTATTTAGGACATTAGAACACAAACACTTTGGTGCAGTCTCATTAGTAAAATTAGAGCGTGAAGTAAGTGTAATAATAGCAGCATGCAAACCATAATACATGTAGAGCAGGTAAGGTCTGACGCTAGAAGCCGAAAGTATAACTCGCTTACATAACTAATCACAAAAACCCTTGTAGAAGCAGACACATAGATGCACTGCATGGAACAACACTACAAGTAACATAATGAACTATAGAACTGGACAATATTACAAACAAAGAAATGCAGCATTATATAATTTTATTATTTGTAATTTAGGGTGAGGGGCAAGGTAATAGAAGCACCGACTGTCCAGCACAAGTGGCACTGCTGTAATTTTTTCCTTTGCACATGAAAATTAATGAGGGGGTGTAGTAAAGCTTCCTGAAACAAATATAAACAAAAAAGAATCGATTTTTGGAAATAATGGAATAAGGGTTTGGGTTTCTCTCAGTAATTTAAGACATGCTCTTTCAAGTGTTTGTGATAAAATCTGAATAAAGTTGTAAATTAGTTGTGTCAGTTTAACATGAATTTATGAAGCATTTTCATTTAATGCTCGGTCTCTGCAGTACAGGCACTGGTGTGAAAGCAAAGACTATGACGTTCAAGCAAGACAACGGAAACTCTCTGTAATAATACAATTAACAAACCTAAATAAGAAAAAGTGTGTTGAATCAGTTTTGCTGATCAGCTCTGATCTTGTCAGATTTATGCCACAGGCATAAGGGCTCAATTTAAAAAGTGCATACATTGTAAAATGATTTAAAAATAGACTTTATAAATTTCTAATGAAACAACATTTGTAATAGCTAATTGGACAATAGCTAATATTATGTTGATGAAAAAAATCTTTTTTACTATATTTGCTATTTTACAATTTTTGCCATTTTAAAATAAGGGATAACTTTTGCACAAGACTGTGTGCACGGCAGTATTTATTATTAAAGTCAAAGAAAATGATTTACATTGTACAGTGTTTGCACAGAGTTTGTCACTAATTTGTTATGTGTCTTAAAAAAGCTATGGCATGAACAAAGGAATACTCATAGCTTCCAAAACTGCTTTCATTAATATCAAGTGTTTTGCTTATAGACCAGTATCTTTGTCTCAAACAAGGGAGTTATCTGCGTTAGCAATAATCAATTCCGTGGGGACATAGACATGGGAGGAACACACAATCTTATAACAAAGCCTTCAATATTATTTGTTGTAATAGAATTTTTCCTTTTGTAATATGCCTTGTCAGGCATCTTATTTTCCACAGCAAGGAGGGATGCTGCACGATGAGACAAAAGGGTTGTGAACAGCAGTGACGACAGGCCTGACGAGGACAATTATTTGGTCTTCCATTTGTCTTGATCCATTTCTTCCTCTGCATAATCTTAAAAATGTCCAATACAGGGTGTGAACCACTAACTACAGGGTACCAATGTGCTTGGTGGCAGGTGCAGGTGTTGATTATAGGATTAGCGTGGTACTGGGTGTGTTTGGAATATTGTACCAACACCTAACACAGTTATACAGATGTCAAATGTTTCGCATGTCACAGAACCTGTTGAAAGTTCATCATACCACTCCACATGCTATAAATAATACACAAGACTTCTTAATAAAATCAAAATCAGATAATAATCTTTTATTGCACCTTCTTGTAGATCTTGTGACCCCAGCACCCACTATCTACTACATTCCTTTGGGCCTTGTAACAACAAAGTCCCTCCTATGATCTTAAGCATTCTTCTAAACATGACACCCCTTGTGCTCTTTGTGAGCTCTTCAAAAAGCCTATCTTGGTTGACGGTTTTACTAATTACCTAACTATATGACTAAATTTACTCCCACACAGTTCAGTGAGTTGTCCTGTGATCAGTCATTGTAAACAAGGTAATTTCTGAGCAGTGACTTATATCACCAAGCGTCTTGCCAATGTCTCTGAGAAACCCGAAAGTGTAACCTAAGATTACTCTTCAGCTGCAGTGAAATGTACGTTTGACATGTATCAGCCATCCTGTTTCCTGTTCTTTGTCTACAAATATGCCTTTCCTGCTTCTCCCTCTTTTAAACTAATACAATTAAAACTGCTTTGCAAAATTATGTAAATCAGTAGACTCACTCACTAAACTCACTAATATTGTCAAGAATAGGAAAAGACATTTATCTTGAGAGTTTTATCGCAATTCAAACCAAGGGTCTAATGGATAGAGAGGGTATTTTGTTTGTTTGTGTGTGTGTCTGTCTGTGTGGGTGTGTGTGTCTGCATGCGTGACTCATGACAGAAAAAACTTGGAAGTCTGCCATGTCAGAAACCTAACTATGCTATATGTTTCTTTTCCTCTTTCATTTCTCAAACAACAAGAAGAAATAACATGAAATCTGATCATAGTTTGTGATAGCTGAAAACAAAGAAACCCTTCATATCTAGCAGGAAATCTCTCAGGTATTACAGGCAGTGGGATTACCAGTTCTTTTCCCTGTTCTCACAATAGAACTAAAGACAGCAAATGTTATCTCTTTCATATTTAACATGCTAATTAAGTAAATATGTTTTAGTAAATATGGTTCCCAATTTGCTCTTATAAGGCACATTTTTATCCTCATGCCACAGAACACAACAAATGCATAACAACATTTCACAACGTGTTTATTTTATGGTCCTTTGGCAGACAAAACACACACACATTAACACACTCGCAAATGACACAGCTACCGGGAAAAGCAGGATTAGTTTTTCCTGAACTTAAAAGTTCATTCTCTCCCCTCAGTTATGACACACCAACCAATCTGAACTGATAGCAAGTCAATTTGAAGCTTATCAGCTTCAAATACTGGTTCAAGACCCACAACAACATAAGTTTGGTGGATCCATGAAAATCTCAGCTCTGAGGGAAGTCACATGCTTTTTACACGTCATCCCCCCCAAACACTGAAATGGTTGTTCAAAATGCAAAAACTCTGCAGTTGTAACTCCCAGACCACGTATGCTGTGAAGTATGTTAGAACATTTTCAGACCTGTAAGTTGTTTCCGCTGGGGCGGTAGTTCCATGAGGTTAAACCTAAAGTCTGGGTTGAGAGACACCAAATTGGTGAAGTCAGAGCTTTCGGTTTCAGAAAAACTGATACTGGGTCAAGAACACGTACGATGTCCATTAAAAGCCCTTTGTCGATGGAGCTCACAAACTATGATTTAGCACAGTAAAAGTAAAGCAGAGCCTAACATGTCTTTGGATTGTAGCAGGCAACAAGAGTACTTGGAGGAAACCCAAGCAAGCCACACAGAAAGGCCACAGCCAGCCATGGATTTGAACCTGGAACCTTCTACTGTAGCTTTTAGGAAACATCTAACCACTCCTCCATCGTGCTGCCAACAGATTATTAGAAATAAAGGTTTGAACAAACCAATGTTGCTTTGTGGTTATGAGTAATATACTTAATTTTAAAATACTTCCTCATTGTTTTATAATCATGTTCATAGTGGTTTGCATAAATAGAAAACACTTTCACCGGTTTCACTCTGTTTTGAATTTGAAATGTTCCTACAATGTGTGGCTTGAGATTCAGTTTTGGTTTAAACTATAATGTAATAATACTATTGCTTTTTTATCACAGATAAAAACTAATAAAACAAAAAGTTTTAAGAAAAAAAAGGGAGGTGCCCAATGCCTTTAGTCATAGCCAGAAGTATATGGTCATTTTAAATTCAGTCATATTTGTTCAATACACCATCATCAATTTATTTAAAGGAAAACACTTAATATTTGTTTTAAACATAGACTGACATTTTAAATGTATGTTTTTCTTCAAAAATGTTCATTAAACTTAAAGAAAAACTTTGTCCATTAATTTTTTTTTTACCATCATTATTAGAGCCTCAGCTTTTCCATGACCAGGCGTATGTTACTCATCATTTGTTCAGTCACAAGGGAGCAAGTAACCTACTAAAAATATTTATTTGAAGTCTGGTGTTTGCATATAGAATCTGTTGTTGTTGTTGTAAACTGTCAATGCAAACACAATAATTCCAAAAATGTAATGGGAGGCAGAGCCTTTAACTGTTAAGCTCTTTTCCTGTCTCTCTTCTCCAACTCCCAGTTCAGATTCAGGAGACAGACAACCTCTCTACTTTCAAAACTAGTTTTAAAACCTCCCTTTCAAATAAAGCTTATTGTTAAAGCAGGTTCAATGACTCTGAGTTCATCTCACCCCCTCCCCTTAAATTAAATTGAATTGAACAAGGCATTGTTTGTTAAACAAAATTTAAAACAAACCCAGTAGAAGACATTAACATAGGTGTGTTCAACTCAACTGTCTGATACATTCAGACAAAGAAAAAACACTTCTGCGCTGCCAATTGTCAAATTAAATTTGAGCTCCTTTAATTAGGGGTCCGCGAGTAAGGGTTTGGGTAGTTCCTACACGGCCTGTCTATAATTTCATATAAAATCCACTGAGATGACATACCAACCCAAAAATGTTGGAAAATATGTATCTAGGAATAATTTTCAAATTGAACAGCTCATAATTATGGTTCAGTGTCAACATTCAGTGGCAGTACAAAACATGGTGTGTCCTTTGTGTGATGAGACGTTAGGACTAATGTGTCTTTGTGTTCATGCATTACACTTCGTCCTATAACTGACTTTGGATAGTAGTTGCCTTACCCTACCACACCTTAAGGTAGTTAAAATTGATTTTGTTAGGCATGTCAAATGACAGTATGAAAACAATGTGACAGTTTGACTCTATAGAGCTTTATATTAATTTTCAACCCACTGTTCTGCTGTCCAGCCCATGTCTTTATGTGTGGGACAAACAATGTGCCTTACACAGTGTGCATTGTGCGATTCTCTGTCCCAGCAAACAGGTGTTTTCAGGACCGGCTCAGCACCAAACAGACACGGTAAACAATGAGCTGTGAGAATAGAGAAATGTTTAGCAGCTATTGAGGCAGATGTACACCAGGTTAAAAAAGAAAGGGATGGAGTAAGTTTTGCATAGGCCACTTTTGATTTGAGTCCAAATGGGAAGTTGGATGCTGGTCAAAGTTCAAAGAGGTCATTCATCTGTAGCCATCTTTTAACTGAGTCTCAGCCGCCATCTCTATTTGCTGACAAAGACAAAGTGATGGAGCTAAAATATATGTGCAAATTTTTGGCATGCATACTGCTCCCAACTCTAAGAGTTAACTCCTACACCAGAATATCAATTGTGACATTAAATTTAGTTATTATTTATAATAACTCGACATTTAGAGTTAGACTGTGGCCTCATAACACTCCATGTCTCACGCGGACCATGTGTAACTTGTTACTCATTAGATTTCAACTAATTCAACAGATATTAGTGTTTAAATAGCTCTTCCTGCAACTGAAACAATGTGGGTTTGATCCCAGAAACCTCTTAAAGGATAATTGAACACTGGCAAAAGCTAAGAAGGAAAACTAGAAAAACCAGTTAGGCAGTTTTACAACTGTAAGTCACGGAGGAACTATTAACTTGTGCCTTCGTCTTTTTTATGAGTCTGTTGTGAACACATCTACCGAGCTGTAGTATACAGTATTCAACCCTCAAGCCACGCAGGTAAGACATTATTCCTTCTAAGCAGAGAATGTGATCAGTGAGAATAAATGCAAGGAGATGCCAGACAGCCTGAAACCCAAAATGTTAAATAGCTTTTTTCAAGATTAAATCTTATTTCTCTTTTCATGCAAAAAAGAGACTAGTTTTGATTACGTGGATGTCTTGTATACGAAAGTGGCTACTCACCGCTAGCCCTCATTGGGCACTGAAATTTATTACAAACTGTCCTTTTTATGCTTGGGTTGAATGTAAGCTCTATGGACAGCTTTTGAATTAAATGGCCATTCTTGGATTTATATTTCTTTGAGTAATTGATCAGCAAAGACTTTGGCAACTGCTGTCCATGTTCACAGAGCACATGTTTGTTGTTGTACCTAATTTCAGATCTGAATCAGGAATAAGATCATTTTCTTATCGAACTCCTTTGCAACAAGAAGTAAAACCTTTATTTAGTTTCCTTGAGCAGATTTAAATCTTTGCTGCAAGATTTGCATTCCATCATCTTTTAGTTGTCAGTGTCTACACTTCACATTTTTAGGGCATTTTAACTGTATTATCTTGTAAATACATGTTTTATAGTGTGGTAAATCATTACATTATACTTATTTTGTCTTGTTGTGTTGATCGAATAACTTTTTAGTCTGTGTTGATTTTACGTATGTTTGTTTGTCCATCTGGGACATTCTTGAGACATTCTTGAGGTTCTCCTGATAAAACAAAGGTTAAATAGAACAAAATTATTCCGTTTTAATAAAGTGGATACCACATAAAAATGTAAAAAAGGAAAGAGCACAGGGATGAGATTTGTTTGACACTTATCTGTTAAGTTTGTGTAAACATTGCAGGCGTTGTCACATACTTTGCGACATATCCAAGATTTGTGTATTTAGGTCAAAGCTATATTGTTACAGTTACTTGGCACTGACTGGAGCCACCAGAACAACTGGGGCATGACAGCAAAAATTTCTTCCCCTTTAAACGATCATGTAACAAAATGTCCCACAAATGTTCTTGACACCTTGTCTCGACCTCTCCTGTGCAGCAACATTCCTTCACGCATAAGATCTCATCTGTTATGTTGACCTTAAATACAGCAATTTGAAAAAATTGCCTTTTCTCTGGTTAATATGTGCAGTGAAAAGCCATTGTATTGTGTAATGTGTATATATTAAGTTGAAAATATGAACTTTATTACTATTTTATCAAAAATGTTGGAGATTGAAATTTTGCAAAAATACAAAATAATATGACTGATATAGAAGGATGTGTGCAACACGATGCACGACTTTTCAATTACAACATTTTTATTTAAAGAACAGGGGCTACTTCAAACTATTGGTCAAGTGTGCTCACAAACAACAACTTTAAAACTAAATCGTCAACAGAGTTAAAATTAAATAAATATAAATAAATAAATATTTTCCAAGGCCTAAGAGCATGAATTACTTAGAACTCAATAAATTCAGTGGTGGCAAATAAGGGGAAGAAATACATCACATTTGTTTTTTTATCATGTTGGCACAGTCACCACAGCTATTCTCTGCCTGAACATCAGTAACAACGTTATTACCTTTAGGTGGTTTTAATGTTTTGGTGGACAGGCGTTAGCATGGGAAAATCTAGTGATGGTCAAGATTGACAGCTATTAAACACATCAGACAGGGTGAGCAAAGTTCATAACAACAATTAAACACACCAAGCGAAACTTAACCAAAAGCAATGACAACCAGTTACTTCCACATGCCTCTACAATAAATTTACGGCATACGTTATAGTCAAGTTTAATTACAGTAAAATATGTGGCCTGGTATGAGAACATGGATAATGTGCTAAGCAGTGCGTCTACCATCTTGGCATCTTTTATAAAGGCCTGTCATCGGAAGAGAGGCAATTACGTGCTGCAGTTGAAAAGTAGGCCACCAATCACCTCCTTAAACTGTCACACACCTATACACACCTACTATATCTGTTACACTTCTGGTTTACAGGACAAAATCAGAGAATGTTTTCGGTTTTTGAGAACCACAATATGTTACAATTTGATCGATCAAATTTAGTTATACATGATGAGAAATCTAATTCAAACACTGAGTCTCTGTAGAATCTTGTAAAGTAATTTTGATATTGAGACTTTATAACAGTATATACATGTATGTATCTATATTTGTATATATATTCGTTATCTATACAAATATCTGTAAAATGTGCAGTGTGATGAGATATTCACTCACTTTTTTCATGGATATAATGTGAAGAAGTTAATTTAATTTAAAAAGGAAAATTCTGTTTTTGTGTGAAACCTGATGTACAAATAACATGTACAAGCTGGCTGAAATTATAAACTAACACAAAATATATTTAAATTATTGGCTCTTGGGTATGTGATCACCTCTCTAAAGTTCTTCTTAATCCCAGAAGCTGTTGATAACATTTGGATAATTGTTAATGATATTATACATAAGAAATCCATATGTTGTTTCAGGAACATGGCCTTTGCGCTATCTCTGGAGCAGTTTCAGTGCATCATATGTCTGGATACGTTCAAGAACCCTGTCTCCATTCCATGTGGGCACAATTTCTGTCTTGAGTGCATCAAACGTTTCTGGGACACAAGGCTTAAATCAGAGTGTCCTCTGTGCAAAGAGTTCTTTAAAAGACGTCCAGAACTCAGGATCAACGTAGGCTTAAAAGAGATCACTGAGCAATTTAAAAGGTTTGTTGAGAATATTTTTGTGTGTATACTTTTTGAAACCAATGGACCCCCTACATGTTTTTAAGCTATTTTTGGTACTTTCATTATTTTTTAATAGGCAAAGATCTCATATAGACAGACCAGCGTACAGGAAACATGCAGGTAGACGCATGTCAAGAGCTGCTTCTACATCTGATGTTCCCTGTGACATCTGCCGTGGAGAAAAGTTAATTTCAGTTGTGTCATGTCTCATCTGCAAGACATGTTACTGTGAAAATCACCTGACACCTCATCTAAGGGATCCAGAGTTGGTGACGCACAAACTAATGGATCCAGCCACCTTCATCTCCACCCACCTCTGCACAAATCACAACCAATTCCTGACAATGTACTGCAAGAAAGATGACAAGCCCGTGTGTATGAAATGCACTGAGACTGATCATAGAAACCATGATACTATCCCAATTGAGAATCAGGTCAAAACAATCAAGGTGAGAAGGAAAATGATATTTAATATTTTACTATACACTGTGTCATAATGTGATTCCATCTGATAATGGATAATGTTTGAAGGAAGATGACTGAGTTCACCTTTATCTTTCCTAGATTCAGATGAAGAAGACTGAAGTAGATTTTCAGCAGATGATTCAGGCAAGAATCAAAAAGATTGAGGACATCAAGAATTCAATGGAGCTGAGCAGAGTAAGGATTGTGCAGCATGTATTTTGCTCAGTTTCAGTGCGGAGTGAGGCTCACTGTCATATATGTATTGTTTTATGTATTAATAATTATTTATTCATCCACAGATAAATAAAGAAAGAGAGATAGAGTCAAGTATTCAGGCCTTCACTATGGCGATAAATGCCATTGAGAAAAATAAGTCTTTGCTCATCGAGGAGATTGAGCAGAAGCAGGGGGCAACTGAGAGGAGAGCAATGGAGTTTATGAAAGAGCTGGGGCAAGAAATTAATGAACTGCGGAAGAGATACCATGAGCTTCAATACCTGGACGCCACTGAGGACCCCCTTCACCTCCTGAGGGTCAGTGCTATTCACACAATGTTGTCATAATATAACACTGTGAGTGTCATGCATGAAAAGTGAGATCAATGTGTGTCATCGTCATACTGTTTTAGACTTTCTCCTCGCTGAGTGCTCCTCTGTCCTCCACAAACTGGTCCAAAGTCACTATCCAGTCAGACATCTACATAGGGACAGTGAGGAGAGCTTTCTCGAAGTTGGTGGATGTGTGTCACGAACTTGAAAAGACACTATTTGCACAGGGTCTGTAATGTATTAATGTTGTATATTCAAAATTATCTCTAAGTATCTTGTATATATGACAAATGTACAGACAAAAGACTAAATAATTTAACTCAACAGTAAATACAACCTAAACACTAATTTCTGCTAAGTGCAATGTAGGTTTTTTTAAGCCAAACTAACCAATTTTCTTTGTCCTTTTTTTTTTTTTTTTTTTTGTAGAAATGAACAAGACCAATCAATATGCAGGTATGTGTATGAGTATAAACTTACAGTAATGTGCAAATAATGAAGGACTGGGGAAAAAAAATGCTGTCATCTCCAATAAATCTCATAAATAATGAGCCTGAAATTAAACTTAACTTAACTTCACCAAATGTATTTTTTTCTAAATTTCCACACATTAAAAAAATAAAAGTTCTGTAGGACATTTACCATTTGAAAATGGTTCAGAGGGAAGAAGTCAAAAATCCAGCAACACTTTTTTGTTTTTTTTTTACCTTTCGGCTTATCCCGTGAGTTCAGGGTCACCAGCAACACTAACAGTGTAAATAACGGTGTGGCCTTCATCATCGTCTGCTATTCCAAAATTCCCCCTAAAAACTAAGTAAAAAACATGAGGGGCATTGGACTTTCAAGCTAGTTAAATTGGATTTCAAACCTTAAAGTTTCCACATTGTGTCTGGAGACATTTGGTTTTTCTTTCTGACACTCTGGTGAATCAGAACCCCAGTCAGCTACGTTGTTAATTGTTGTAAGTTGTATTATTTGGTCATAATCAACAAATGTTCCCTTTGATTTGGTTGATGTCTTCCAATATTTTTATATTTGGACAAATGTCTGTATCCTTGTATTAGCAACAGTTCACATCCATACCTAATGCTCTGTCCTTTTTCTGCCTCCAGAGGATATAACTTTGGATCCTGTAACTGCTGCCGGCTGGCTGATTCTATCCACAGATGGAAAAACGGTATGATGTGTGCTTGTATACACTCACAGGCCACTTTATTAGGTACACCTGTACAGTCTGATACAATCCAATACAGCAGCTCTGCCATGAATTCTACTTTTACAAGGTTATAATTTTCATTTTGTAACAATCAAAAGTGTCAGAAAGGTGGTAATGCTAGTATGTGTTTATTATTGCGGTCAAAGTGGGTGATGGAGTTGCACTGGAGTACATTATATTAACAATTAACATTTAACGGTCAGCATCATGATGGTGTTAAAAACCAATCAAATACCATTATAATTATATATTAACCAATAATATGTATGATGTAAATGTTGTTATTAATGATCCGCAGGTGAGTGTCAGCAACCAGCAAAGAAGGCCCCCAGATGACCCCCGCAGGTTTGATTCCTGCGTTGCCGTACTGGGGAAACAAAGTTTCACCTATGGAAGACATTACTGGGTGGTTCAGGTAGGAGTTTAGATCCAGATCTCCAGTTATACTTTGGTGTCTTATGACTCCTAATAATATAATACTGTTTCTGTAGACACATTTCCATATTTTATTATTGAAAGATTGAGAACCCCATAGCAGTGGTGCTTCAGTCTGGTTGCTTTCATAAGTCAAAAAATACGTATCTGCATTTTTTTTTTTAATCATTATAATTATTCGGTAGAGAGCCTCCAAAACCACACATTCAGAATTAGGAAGCTACGTTGGTGAACTTGGTTCTCTCTACTCTCACAATACGAGTAATGGCCTGTTTATGTCTAGCAGAAATCAAAGATCGATAAATAAATCTTGTATTTTAAAACTTTGAACTGATTGATGGATTTATTGTAAATCACAGTCAGGTTTGGTCCACATCCATAAAAACATTTTGAAGTTTTACATGGATTGTGTTCATTACCGTACATGAAAACACACACATACACAAACGCACACACCTCATGACAACTCTGATCAAGTAGTGGATGCAAATATGACCTCAATTTTAAGATGCCCAGTGGAGCTGACATTGTAATATCAATGAAGCATGTTCAGTCATATGTAATTGTCAGTGCTAAATATAGTAACGCATACAGTTTTAAATAAAATGCTTTGAATAGGGCCCATGAAGTGACCCACTTGGTCAGGACAAACCTTCTGCTGTTTCACACCAAAGCTCATTTTCCACTGTTAATTTGTTTGCAGGTTGGAGATAAAACCGACTGGGATCTTGGTGTGGCCCGGGAGTCCATCAAAAGGAAGGGGGCCATCACAGTTCGTCCTGACAGCGGCTACTGGGTGATCTGCCGGCGTAAAGGTGGCAGTCTGAATGCCTGTGCCAGCCCATCTTTTCCTCTCCACCTCCAAGAAACTCCTCAGAAAGTCGGAATATTCCTGGATTACGAAGAAGGATTAGTGTCCTTCTACAACGTGGAAGCAAAGACTCACATTTTTACATACAGTGGTTGTACGTTTACTGAGCCTATCTATCCATATTTTAACCCCTGTGTTCAAAACAATGGGAAGAACACAGCCCCACTGGTTATCTGTCCACTCGACATTACATTCAGAAAAGAATCTGTGACTCTTTGAACAAGATACAAAGGGAAGTCCATACACATTTCCCTTATGTGTTCTTTTTGTTTCCTAGTTCAGCTATATCTCATACCCAATGCATCAGGTGAAACCCCCTCTGAATATTTTATACAGTTAACTGCAGGACTTGATTTCCACATCAAGAAATCCATCACACTGCCCTTTGAAAAGGTTTGCCCTCCCACTAAGACCACTCAGTATCAGTAAATGGGTGATGTGTGTATAACTGATATTTGAACTGTCTGATGCTTTCCAGTACAGTCAACAAGCTGTGGACATCAAAGTGCTTATTTGGGGGTGTAGCTCCCTTTTTTTTCTTCATAACTTTTTAAGCATTTCTGTTTTTGTTGGAAGTTTTTTGGACAAAGGCAGTCTGATCTTGAATTTTTTTAGAAATGTTTCATTATAAAAGTGAGCCAGGATGCAATTATTATGTAAAGATCATTAAAGATTTCTTATAAATGGTGTAATACAGCGCTCCCTCTGAAGAGGGGATTAGTGTTTTCACTAAATGATTCGTTCTTTGGTCCTTTGCATGTGTTGTCTTAGGTTGTAATGTGTGTGGGCTTTCACTCTAGTGATGTGTTCAATATCAGCAGAAATCTGTTAAGAAATCTGGATGCACAAGCTGGAAAGGCAGCACAAGAAGGAGAGGTTGTTTTTTTTTACATTTTAAACACCTGAGTATATCCTCTAACTGTGGTTTTGGGGTTGAAATACAAAGTTAATATAATTTGTGTTGTGGGACAGTTTTTCATATTGTTTATAATCCTAACTTTTGATTTGTTTAACTGTCTGAATTTCTAAATTTATATCAATTTCCATCCGGCGTTTATTGTATCAATGCCTTGTATGTATGAAAAAATGTACTGAACATCTTCCTACAGATGTTTTCAGATGTAGAAATGTAGAGATTTATATTGTGTTACTGTTATTATAATTATAATTTTTTTATTTTTTGTTCACACTTGTGAAGAAAAGAAACAATTTACCAAAATTGTGTTTCTGAGGGTGTGACCCTTCAAGTGTACATACATTTTAAATACAATTAAATCAATCTGTAGTTTTTGTTTTTTTTTTGGTCTTAAATAGTCTTTAAAGCCCATGTGTCAAAGAATTTAACAGTAATTCTGTCACACAAGTGTGGTGTGAACAAGACAACAGGGAGAACACAGGCAGATACAGTGTCTCCAACAATTCCAAAAACCTACATTTACAGCTGAAGAGGCAGCGAGGAAAACAGACACAGGTGAGGTATAAAGAATAGGCCGAGCACGTGGGACTGGCTGCTTTAAATAGTGGCTGACCTGCAGCCACAGGCAGCACCCACCGAGCAATCACTCAAGGACGGGGATTTAGAACAGGAGACTTTTGCATCCCAGCTTGATGTCCCAGCTTGATGTTCACCCGTTAAGCCTGCAGGCTGAACAACTGATGGACAACGGGTGGACTCTAAATGTTTTTGCAGCCTTCTCTGTCATAATGTGATACAGTTAAAGAAAGATATTAATTACATTATTACTCTTATAACATTATTGCTTTTTATTGGAAGCAGTATCTTTTTACAGTTCTTACATACACAACTTACATACAATTATGCCCTTCATTACAAAACCTTATCTCTCAAATTTTTTTTATATCTCACACAGTATGTGGGACTACTTATATATTATTGCGAGTCTTTGCAGATGAACAACAATCTTTCAGTATTATTGGTTGATCTGCACTCATTTAGATCATTGCAAGTACTAGTGTGGTTAAAAAGCTGCTAAAATAATGCAGCCATTAAGTTTGTATGGAGCCCCCTAGGGGTCATAGTTGTGTGTTTATTGTACGTTAAGGATCTGTGTTTCACAGTAATATTAAATGGTTTTAGGGCCAGTGTAGCAATCTAATAACAGGTGATCAGTTGAGGTCATTGCTTTTGTAGATGCCTGGAGGTTGAAGCTACTCACCTCTTGACCTCAAGCCCATAGATGATCAGTGGCCAATAAGTTCACTTCTCTTTTGTCATGTCAGTAACTTCCTTGGTCTTGTCTGTTTAGAGGGTGAGAATGTTCTCCTCACGCCATTTCCGCAGACTTACCACCTCACTTGTGTACGCTGTCATTGCCAGTAAAAATTCTAATAAGTGTGGTGTTGTCAGAAATTTCAGGATGCTATTTTCCTTGGAAATGGTGACACAACCTAGTTATATTCATAGCTACAGTTAGTCAAAAAGCAGCAGCCAGTAGTAGCCTGTCATTACATGCTAACTACAACCCTAATTGCAAAGAAGATGGCCGTGTGTAAAACCTAATCAAAACAGTATGCAATGATTTGCAAATCTCATTAACCCATATTCCCATACTACCCCCATATCAGATGTTGAAACTGAGACATTTTACCATTTCATGGAAATTATTAGTTAATTTTGAATTTGATGCCTGCAACACATCTCAAAAAAGTTGGAACAGGGGCAACAAAAGGGTAGAAAAGTAATTGCTGCAAATCAAAAACAAATGGAGCAGCATTTGACAACTAATTAGATTAATTGACAACAGGTCAGTAACATGAGGAAATGCCCCTCACATGTAAAGGTTCACCAATCTGTGACAAACTGCATCTAAATAAATGTGGAGCAATTCCAGAAAAATGTTCCTAATCATAAAGTTGTGAAGACTTTAAAGATCTCACAATCTACAATATATAATATCATCAAAAGATTCAGAGAATCAGAAGAAATCTGCACAAGGGACAAAGACGAAGGTCAGAATTGTGTGCACCTGATCTTTGGGTCCTTAGGAGGCACTGCATTAAAAACAGGCATGAATTTCTGCTATACGTAAATTCATGGGCCCAGGAACACTTCCAGAAATCACTGTCTGTGAAGACAGTTTGCTGTACAATCCACAAATGCAAAGCATGGTACAGCGTGTTTTTGGAAACCATGGAGGCTGTGTCCTGTGGACTAAAGAGGAGAGGGACCATCCAGCTTATTACAAGGAGACAGTTCAAAAGCCTGCATCTCTGATGGTATTGGGTGCATTAGTGTCTATGGTGTGGGCAGCTTACACACCATGAAAGGCTCCATCAATGCTGAAAAGTACATAGAGGTTTTAGAACAATATATGGTTCCATCCAAACGTCTCTTTCAGGGAAGGTCTTGCATATTTCAACAACACAATGCTAAACCACATACTGCATCCATCACAACAGCAGGGCTTCACAGGAGAAGCTGTTGCAGCTTGAATCCTGCATCAGACAAGAATGGGACAACATTCCTCTCTCCTAAAACTCCAACAACTGGTGTCCTCACTTAACAGATGTTTACAGACAGTTTTTTTTGAGAGGTGTTGCTGCCATCAAATTCAAAATGAGCTTATATTTCCCAAATTAAATTATATTAGAATAACTATATGTGTGACTTTCTAATTAATAATTAATTAGTTAATAATAAGTAGTTTTAAAAGATTTATAATCTAATATAACTAAACTGGTTCCCTTTGATAAGGATTAAATATTTATAAATGTGCATTTTTGCTACATAAAGCAAAACTTTGACAATCATATAAAAAGGTATTTGTTTGTGAAAGAAATATCACTTTTGTCATGCAGTTTTGGGCGTCTCTGTGGCTTCTCTCACAAAACTGAAGCTGCATTGAATCCAAACGTTCAGTAGGTGGCGTATATTGTTAAGAAATACATCACCTACTTACAGGGAGAGTACCAGAGATTTTTCTCTGAATTCCTCACACACAGTATGTGGGTGGGATCAGGAACCCGTTGTGCAGCAGCAGTATTATGTAAAAAACAAATACCAAGCATTGTACAACCTTTATGGTTCATCACATTTGCAGACAATGCCTTGTTTGTTCTCAGGTTAAGTTTCATTTCCGAGAGTTCTATGTTCTACGAGATGAAATGCCGATAGATGATGTGTTGCAATGTAAGTTTGGTGGGTTTTTTTTGACTCCACCTAAGGATGTGATTTTTTTTTTCAGTTGTATACTCCTGATAATCCAGCTTACTTCACTGTATTGTGTTTATCATTGTATGAGATTAGAGAAACCTGCCACCATCTCAACTCAACCTACAGCATGTGAAATCTCCTAAGCTTTGCTACTTGATACCCTGTTTGTGATTCGAGTCTTGTGTGACTTTTGTTTGCACCATAACAGCAACGTTGTTTGTAGATGAACGTTTTTAAATGAAGGGTGAATTAAATGTATCAATTTGCAACAACGATGTAAAATTGAGCTTTGCAACATACACTCAGTTCACTCACTGGGCAATCCCCCCATTCACCTGACAATTCTCCCTCATCCTACATTTCTATCAATATTCTATCGCTGTGTGTATTTTTATTTTAATATATTACAAAAAAATCACATGTTTTCCAATATCATGCAGGACTACTCCATCCATCCATGAGTCAAGTTGCACTGGCAGCAGGTTTAGCACAGCTTTCCAGACGACCCTATACACAGTAAAGATTTTCAGCTCCTCCAACAGAATTTCAAAACATTCCCATTCCAGATCACATATATAATCTCTCCAGCATGTTCTGAATGTACCCCAGGGATTCCTAGAAGATCTATAATGGGGGCACCCAGCAGGCATTCTTATAAGATGCCAGAACAAACTTCAGCTGGCTCCTTTTCACGCAAAGCAAGAAGAGAAGAGAGCAAGAACTTTATTCCAGATACTGTATCTGCTTATGGTGGAAACTCAATTCAGCAATTTGTATATGCAATTTTAATGTTACGGTCATTACCCAGAGCTCATGACTGTATGTGAGGCTGGAAACGTAAAATGACTCGCAGGGAGTAGAGTCCACTTGCAGGGACAGGAATCAGGGCCGGATATGATTCAAGTTGGGTGGTTGGCAAGGTTAGGGAGCTCTGGCTTCATAAGCACACTAATCCTAATACACAAATAGAAAAGACACCATTCAACGTATGCCTTTCCTCCCCATCTAAAAGAGAGAGAAGGAAAGAGACACAGAGAGAGAGACAGAGAGAGAGAGCAGCAGGGGTCAGGGGTGTTAGAGACTGAATGTATAAAGGGAGTGCCCTCAGCAAGAACAAAGCAGTCAGTCATGGGAAATTTTATTTTATCATTGTTTCACATTTGTTTGTGAAGCACAAATCCACTTGGCCACACCTTAGACAACCCTGTCTCCTAAACAGTCTTATTATTGATTATTGTTTTCCAATGCAACATATTTTTAACAAATATTGCAATAATTTAGTATTGGGTGGCGGGTATATTAAGTGCAGAACTGTCATGCTACAACCCTGACTTTGACTCCAGAGTCCTGGCTGTGATTGGGTTTTGGCAACAAAAGCACTTATGGCTAAGGTTAGAGTAAGAATGCGGCCTTGTTTCCAGTTTATTAAACATGTTGTATGTGAAACTGTGATTTCTCTGTATACAGTCAGAATAATAATCTTATCTAATGTAACGGTGTAATTAGACTGGGTGTTATACTGTAAGATAATGGTACATTATCTGGAAGCTTTCATCAGTCTATTCAATAGATAATAATATAACAATAGAACAATTAACTAATATGATAAACGTGATGAATTAATTGACAAAAGTTCACCATTCACATTACAAAGTAGTAAATCCACTCATTGGACTCATTGTGATTTATTCTTTGCATGGTATCACGCAGGACATGTCTACTTATCAAGTAACATTAAACAGAATTATTTGTTAATTCTGCCATAAATATGAACTGGGCTGTCTTACCTTAAAAACAGGTTTGATTTTTACTCATCTTCCTCCGTAAAAACACAGCCCATTAAATCCAAGGCTTGTTATTATGAATGACTCTCAGGCTTTGTGCAATTCATATTTTGAGTATCCACTATTTTAGAATTACAGTTCTGACAGTCTAAAACCCCTCTGGTCTCTCACAGAGAACACAGACTCTCACTTTCAAGTTTCTCTCATACTTGGAAGGAAGGGGCAGGGTCTGGGGGTCATTCAGATGGCTGCAGTCTGTCATTTGTAAATATTGTACCTTTCAGTTACATGTCCACAAATCCTAATGTTTAAAATTAAATGTAATCTGGGTGTAATTATCACACCTACAAACATTTATTTGCATTTGTAGTTTAGTTGTTTAGAAATGTAACTTTCTAAAAAAAATGCTCCATTTGTTTTTGGTTTTCAGAAATCATAATCAGTCTTTGCCCTGCAGAACATTGCAGAGTGGAATTCTGTTTCTGTCAGCGGTTATTCTGTTTTTGAGTTTTTATTTAGATGAAACAGTTGTTAATTAGTACTAGTACTATAAAGTACAGTTTTTTAAAAGAAAAAACCTGCTTAAAAAAGCACCTGCAGTATGAATGCATGAATGAGTCATTTGTCACCCATGAGCAGCTCCAAACACAGCCCAGTTTGTTTGTTACATTACTGAACCAAGTCCTGCTTTCACAAACAGGAGCAAATCTGAGCAAGTTAACTTTATTCTGTAATTACTTTTTAATGTGCAGGTAATAACTAAATACTGTAATATATTTATTAGTGTCAGTTTACAAACTCTGAAAGTGATGCACTCAGTTTCCCGGCTAATTAGCTAACAGCTAATAACCTGCTCAGCTACTGCACATGATTATGTAACTTACCGTCTCTCGGGTGGTTGATGGGTGTGTGGTTTCACAGCAACATGTGTTCTACATTCCTATAAACTTTGCATATTTATTTTGGAAAAGCTGTTACACAACAAGCAACTTACTCTGACTGGATGTGTCTCTGCTCCAATCATTTATGTGCAGTCTTGTGGCAAAGCATTTCATGCACACAACCTACATCAAAAAAGTAAATAATGCTGACGATGGATGCACAGTTCCTTGTAACTGGTTGTCTGTATGATCTGATCATACTCTGTCCCTCATTTCGCTATCTGGAGTTAAATACTTTCATCTGCTCCACCATAAAATGATTTGAACCATTTCTTATGCAGCATGGTCAGTTTTTTTGTTCAAAACACAATATTTTAAATTGCAGATAATAATAAGTCTTTAGAGAGTCTTAAAATGCACTCATGATATCGTTTAATGATTAATAATTTCATTTTATGATGTACCAAATGAAACGCTCAAGAACAGCAACAGAAAAGTTTTGGTGTCGACTTCTATATGTGATATATAATATAATATATATCTATATCTAAATCTCTCTGTATATATATCTAAAATATATTTTTTTTGAAGTAATCAAATCTTTTGTTTTGGCAACCAGAGCACGTATAACCCAGAGAAAAACAACCACTTCTCACAATTGTTTTAATAGTTTGGTCAAACTGTGGGCTTTTGCTTGTAATTGCATTTCATTGTTTTGTTAATATTTAAAATTTTGTTTTCATTTATTTCCAAGAAAATAGAATAACTTGTAAAAAGTGTATCAGATGTTGTGTTGACAGTTCTATTGAAAAGAGCTTTAAAATACCTTATTGTATATCTACTTGTAAGCACGTAACATTACCTAGTTTTTGTGCCGCCCTAAATTGAACAATGTTCTCAGCCTGGCCAAGCCTATGAAAAAAGTCTGGCTCCCCCACTGAATGAGACCAAAGTAGGACATTCAGGTTGAAATGAGAAACGTTCTGCTTCACTACAACCAAACATTGCATTCCAGCTTGAACACCACGTCCCATCTTTGAAACATGATAGTGTCATCATTGTTGCAGCTATGAATTCTGAATTTCTGTCATGCTTACAAAGGAAGGCGTAGGGTCATCATTGATGGAGGTATGAATTCTGAGTTTGTCTCATGCTTAGAAAGGAAGGGGCAGGGTCTGGGGGTCATTCAGATGGCTGCAGTCTGTCATTTCTAAATATTGCACACTTTACCTTTCCTGTACAAGTAAATTCTACAGGAAAATGTCAAAGTATCCATTCTTGAACTGGAGGTGAATAGAACACGGAACATGCAGCGAGATAACGACACGAACAGCTACAGCATCTACTGTGTGTAGCTACTTTACACTGTTAAGTTGCCTTTACTACAAAACTATCTGGGACAAGGACTGAACTTACTGTAATTAAATGTAGCAGCTCATGGTCTGCTTGTAGTCTGCCGCAGGCTATCTCTAACTTAAGTGTGTCATACAATATTATGTTTCACAATATGTGTTTTTTTTCAAGGTCCCTGAGTCATGACATGATGGAAAAGCATCTAGTAACGTAACCGGTGGAGCCTGCTTAACCTCCACATAGCAGTTGCCTTAGTAAAACACTGTCTTACCATAAATGCTCATGTGCCGTAACTCACATTGAAAAAGTGTCCTTGCCTAAATGTCAAAACCTACAAAAAAGGTCTCTGTAAAGCTGATATGATCCGCAACCCTGGTTTTCAATGTCCACTGCATCACTGATAAATTTGCTGTCTGTCCTGCTAGACGTTCCCTTTAATTTGCCAGTTAGCAATTTGGCTCACATGAAGCCTGCAAATAAGAGTATTTAAACACAGCCAGGTCCCATAGCCAGTAAGCAGCTTGTTTCTTTACTGTGTAGGTTCCATTCACATGGTTGTATTAAATTAAAGATTCAAGATTTTAATTCCCAAACAGGAATTCTTGTGCAGAGCTCATTTGGAGTCAAGTAACAAAAGATAAAAGGTAAAGAAGTAAGGTAAGAAGTATTTAAAAAAACAAGAAATGTAATAAGTATAAACTAAAATAAAAATCAAATGAATACATTTTGAATACTGCAATCAAAGTGTATACTATAAACAAGGAACTGGTAGCATACTATACAAATATGGCTCATTAGCAGTTGCTCATTAAAAATGCTGAGTGAGATAGTAAGGGGTTATTGCACATACTATTTCAGCATTAAAAGATCAGTTTTTAAGATTCTTCAATTGCAGTGGGTGTAGAATAGAATAACTCCCCTTGGAAGTTTGCAAACTTAATTTACAAACTGTGCGCACAACTGTGGCCCAGTTTCTTTTCCAGAGGTAGCGTCTAGTCTGATGGCCAAAGCTCATTTAGGTGTCTACAGGTGTATTTATACTACAATGCTTCAAACACATTCACTGCACCCAGGGGATCTGCATTTCACTAATTGTGTGATTTTGTAAAGCAACTGGCTTCAGGCGAACTGTACTTCAGTCTTACATTGGTGTTGTATGTGCCGTGATTAATATAATTTAATTGTCTAATTGTGATTGCCATTGTATTTAAACATAGAAATATTTCCTCAGGCCATCACACTCATAACCAGCTGACCTCATCCTTACTGCTATACTGCTGCTACTCATGCAGTATTGTATATACAAGACACATTACTAATTGTCTGTAGCTGTTATTGTCATTTTTTCTGTAGGTGTCATTCTCATATTGTCTGTATTGGTTTTACAGACTTGTACTGTTAAATAGTAATAGTACTGTACAGCACTATTTTCTTACGAAATTTTTTTTCTATTTTTGAGTTTTTATTTAAACGAAACAGTTGTTAAATAGTACTAGTACTACAAAGTACTGTTTTTTAAAGAGAAAACCTGCTTAAAAAAGCACTTGCAGGTTAAATGCATAAATGAGTCCTTTGTCAACAGTTTGTTTTTCACATTACTGAACCAAGTACTGAATTACTTTGTTAATGTGTTAGTAACTAAATACTAAATACTGTAGTATATTAATTATTTTCAGTTTCTGAAAGTTCTGAAAGTGATGCACTCAGTTTCCCAAATATTAATACCACTGATGTAAATACCTTGAGAAACGGCCAATAACCTGCTTAGCAACTGCACCTGATTATATAAACTCAGCGTCTCTCAGGTGGTTGACTGGTGTGTGGTTCCACAGCTGCCGGTGTCCTACATTCCACTAAATCATTGCATGTTGATTCTGAAAAAGCTGTTACACAACAAGCAACCTGCTCTGACTGGATGTGTGTCTCTGCTCCAGTGTTTTCTAAGCAGTCTTGCGGCCTGGGTTCTCCGTCATATAAAGTTTTACCTTCCCTCCATTTCTTACGTGTTTCATGGACCGAGTGTTGCACCTTGAACAGCATGTACATTTCTTGGTCTGCACTTGTCTTTATCAACTATGCAATGTGTCTGATGTAGCAGCCCTTTGAACCTTTCTGCAGAAATTCTATTTGTGTTGGCATTTGTTTGATTGCCTTTTCCTTGTTGTTCTTCATTTCACTTTTCTTTATCATAGACTCACAACAACACTAATATACACTAATATAATAGACCAGCATATTTAGACATACATAGATTTTCTTAATTTAACTTGTGTTATGTTAAATACATATATATGTAATTTGCTGTCCAGATTATGAGTCTAAGCTCATGCTTATTCAGTCCAAAGCAGGAAAAGATTAGCTATGCTTTTATTACGTTTAATATAAGGTGACTGTGGTGGAGGAGGTAGGCCGGTTGTCCACCAACCCCAAGGTTGTTGGTTTGATCCCTGGGTCCACCATTCACATGTCAATGTGTCCTTGAGCAACACACTGAACCCCAACAGAGTTGCTCCCGTTTTTAGAACCCAATTCAAAATTCATTGAGTTCCATGTAGGATCAATCTCCTGCCTACATTACAGAGCTACTGCAAGATCCTCTTATCAGGGCTTGTTAGTCATCCTTTTGGAACTCTCTTCCTTTGAAGATATGATCTGTACACATTGTTGATGTCTTCAAAAAGCAGCTACAACCCATTTGTTCAGATGTGCAAGTAGTTTAGCTTTTGCATTATTTAAATGCTTTGTTATGTGTTTTTGTCTTCTGTTTTAAGTTTATTTTATGGCTTTTATTTGATTACTGTTATTGTAAAGCACTTCATGATGCACTGCATTTAAAAGATGCCTTTATAAATAAAATTGAAATATATGTTAATTAAAACATAAAAATAAAGAATACTAGGCCTCAGCATTAAATGTCTTTACTTAAACAAGCATGAAGGCGAATAGTGTAGATATTAAACACAAGAAAAAAAGTGATGTATTGACACGGAGAGTAGCCATAAGTGAGAATGGAGACCATAGCTTTGTATCAGCATAGGAATCAAAATCAGATCAAATAGGAGCAATGGACAAGTACAGAAACAACGCTATTTAGGAAAGGTGAGTACTGAGTACTGAGCTGAATAGGAACCTGAAACCAGCTACAACTGGAACATGTAAGAATAAGTGACAGAAGAACAATGAACCAAAGGACAAACCTGATGTTAATACAAAGAAAACAAATGATGCAAGTTTGACTGAATGTCACAAGGACCAGCGTCAAACTGCAAAATAAGAAATATGATACGTTTGAGACGTGACAATTGGAACAGCAAATGCGGGTGCGAACGTCAATGTGTCTGCATTGTTCTTTGATGACAATCTGAAAGAAACATCCTGTCCCACTTCTGAAAAGCAAAATGCTTGTTTAACAGCTCTCTTGCTGCTTGGAAAGTATGTTTTTGTTGTCAGAGCAGTATGTGAGTGCAAATGTCACATATGTCTCAACAAATCGCAATATCTTTATTTTTTTAACAAATCAAATCACTGTATTTACTGCAAATACATTTTATTTTCACAGTGTTTTTATCGCTACATTTATTTCAGCCCGTGGTCATTACTGAGGTGTTAAAAAGCAACGCTTTGTGCAGTCCCTTCTGGGTTACATGTTGACACTTAAGATACCCCTTCATGTTGGTGATTGACGTTCCAATCTTTCAGTGTAGTTAATTGGAAACCCCGGTGCTTGACACCTACATCAATGATGTAAAAGTGGAAGCGAAAAAGTCTGAGTTAGACTCCAGTGCAAGATGTTGTATGCATCATTGAAAATGTTTGTAAAGTGTAAAGTGTAAAGATTGTAAAGTGTCTTTTAATTTAGCCGTACCCTGAAGTGTTTGTGCCTAACCCTGACCATTGATGTTTCCTAATGTAATGTTACTCTGAAGTTGTTTTCTCTAACACTAATGTTTTTTTTTTTTCGGGGGGGGGGGGGGTATATAAAGTCGTTCCTGTGAAGTGGTACAGCACTTGTTAGTACTGAATTACAATTATATGTATTTCTACTATTTCTACTATATGCAGTGAAGTTCAACAGCGGCACAAAGAACGTCTTTTTACTTATAGTATGTAATATGATAATTTTGAAGAAATGTTTGAATGCATTATATGTACATATAGCTTTATGTATATAGCGTTACTACTTTGACATTATTAAACATTTACAAATGTCAGTTAGCAAAGATATTAACAAAAACCTGGCAACAACACATTTAATTGTGTTATCCAGCCAGATGTTTTCTCATAAGTATTATTTTTCACTTACATACTGGGTTTACATTTCTAACCAAGTGTGAAAGCTGAGAGTCCTGAGCTGATTATAATCTGCAAAAAAATGCAGTTTAGCCTCGTCTTTGTGACAAGTGACGCCAAATAACAAGAAGACAGATAAGTACTCAGTGTTCTCTTAGTGAAGGGATGTCCCCATTCAACAGACCACAGCTGGATCCAAGTTTGTGTTGTCGGTGTTGTTTTTTAAAACCTCTTCAAGAATTCAGGTACGTGACTCATTTATGAAGTACAGCGCATGCAAAAAAATAAGCTATGTGAAGTGTGTCTCACAGGGAAACATATTAGTGGTAGATAATATAAAAAAAATCCACACTAAAACTGATGACTGATACATGATAAGTAAAAAAAACGGATATAGTATTAAACAGGGTGGATTTTTGCACAATTGTTGCATGTTATTGTAAAAACCAGCAACAACAGCAGTAGTACTAGACAATACTACTTCAAAATGCAATAAACAGACAGAAGCCAACATCAGTTAAAATATTCATGTGGACAATCAAAAGTATTTCGTAATTTTGATTGTTGCACAAATGTAAAGTACATGATAGAGCTGCTTGTGATTGTTACTAAATTCTGGTGTCTTATTGATCCACCACGTGAACAGAGAATGCCCTGGACAATGAGGGTCCCTGAGGGCGGTTTTTACCTTGTTCTGACACAGTACACTAGACCCCCCTTCAGCTTAAATAAACTTCTTTCCAGATAGGAACACACAACACAACACAGAATCAAGTGTTCACATCACATATAAACCTTTATATTCCTTCTGTATGTCAGTGTTCTTTTGTAACTGCCCTGTTTTCATTGTAGTCTATGTTTATCTGTGTTGAATTTCACTTAACCCCATTTCCAGAATTTTCTAAAATGCAATAAAGACCTCAATAAATCTTCAATTAAACATCCATAAATCCTGAATTTTTCAGTTTGCTTAAACTTTTGTTTACCCAAAAAACAATTACTTTAATCAATCCACTGTCAACACTTTGACCATGTAATTCACAACATCATGAAAATATTGCAGCTTGTTTTTAGAAAAGATGTATCCTTCATAAACCCCTTTGCCAAATGAATGTGTGTACCAGATGATTTAATATGCTGACCCCTGACAATTGGGGTCTCTTTTTTAGTCTTGCCAAGTTTTTTTTTTTTTAAAGTAGCTCAGGTCTGAACAAAAAATAGATCCCTCGCCAGTCAGAGGTAACCAAGTTCTATAAAGCTCAAGCTCATGATATATGAAGCTATAAAGCTCATGTCTGTAGCCTGGTTAAAGTTCACATTAACCACATAAAACTAGAGTTGTGTATTGATTTTACATTACATTGTGCACTATGAGTCAGTGAATGTCCTCATCTCCCATTTCATCATGTTCAGTACTAGTGATTCATTTAAAACAACTTACTGTTTCACAAGTCTAATTATTGTATCTGGATGTGTGTGGTGAGTCTACTTTTAACCACACTGGATGTGGTCAGTGTGTACCTGTACAGTACATTAGTCAGACTTTATCTGAGGTCTATATTGTTTTGTTTTTTACACACAAAAGTGTCATTTTGGGCAGTGAGCTTCTGTTTCAGCTTGTGTGTTGACTATTTTGGAAATGTGACTTCAGAGCGGACACAAGAGAAAAAATGAATCATGGTCATACTTAGGTTTCAATTCTGACACAATTGAACAAAGCTTCAGAGGTGGATCCTGATAACAATCTATGACATTTCAACTTTTAATGTTTTCACACATTATTTTCAAATCAAACTATTACCCATTCATTCAGATACCTTTTCATGCCCATCTCTACTGATTTTAACATTAAGGAATGATTTGTCTGATGATTAGAGGACACATTGTAATATGGAATAATACCCATGTGTGTTATTATTGTCACTAATTAATCTATTATCTATCTACAGACCCGGTGTCCATCCCTTGTGGACACAACTTCTGCCTGGACTGCATTGAAGGTTACTGGCATACAAAGAAAAAGGCAGAGTGTCCTCTGTGCAAAGAGGTTTTCAAAAGTCGTCCACAGCTCAGGATCAACCGAGCTTTTGCTGAAATCATTGAAGTCATAAAAAAGTATGTTTTAAACAGTGTGTGCTTTTTACTTTATTAGAGTTTTGGTTCTGGGAGAATCTGGGAGACCATAGAGAAACGCAAAATAACTTCTATCTAATCCATAGGTCACTGTCATCCACAACAAAAGTCAAGGGAGATTTTGTTGTGTCACCAGGTAGCCAGACATGCCTAGATTCAGAGGAAGATGAAGTTCCCTGTGATGTCTGTGAGGAGTACAAGTCAGCATCAGTCAAGTCGTGCCTCGTCTGCCAGGCCTCTTATTGTGAAATTCACCTGACACCCCACCTAAGGGAATCGGCACTGCAAAGACACAGGCTGATGGATCCAGACACATTTTCCAGCAGTCACCTCTGCAGAAACCACAACAAGCCACTGACAAGGTTCTGCAAGCAGGATCACACACCTGTGTGTGAGAATTGTATTAAGATGGACCACAAACTCCACAAAACTGTCCCCATAATGAAGGAGAGCAATCGCATTAAGGTTAGGAAAAGTTTATTTTATTTATCCAGTAAAGGTTCTTGATAAAAGAATATCCTGAGTAATGTAATTGTACTACCTTCTAAGAGCCATTTGTTCTCCCCTGCTTTCTGTTTGTACAAATATGAAAATTGTTTGTTTTCTGACATTTTCTAGACTAATCTGAAGGAGACAAAAGTTGAAATTCAACAGATGATCCAAACCAGACTCAGAAAAATGGAGGAAATCGAAAATTTAGTGGTTTTGAGCAATGTAAGTTCTGCAGTGTTGTATTGATACATTCTCAGAAGTCAGGTCTGGCTGTTGTTTGCTTTTTTTTAATCAAGTTTAATTTTCTCAATCTACAGAAAGTCACAGAGGAAGAGATTCAGAGCAGTTCTCAGGTCTGCTCCAAGCTGATAACCACCATCCAGACACACCTGGACTTGCTCATTGAGGAGCTCAAACAGAGGCAGGAAGAAGCTGAAAATATAGCTGAGGGGCTGCTTAAAGAGCTGGAGGAGGAAATCAACGACCTGCAGATTAGGAACAGTGAGCTGCAGCACCTGGAGCTCACTCAGAAACCTCTTCATGTCCTGCAGGTTAGAAACATGAGCTACAAAACCAATAAAACTCTAACAGTACTGTGCTCAGATCTGGACTCTTGACAAATGTGTCTTAACATATTTCAGAGTTTCCCATCTCTGAGTCGACTCCCATCCACTAGGGAGTGGTCTGAAATCACAGTACCTTCTGATAACTGTGTGGGGATAGTGAGGAAAACTGTCTCTAATTTGGTGGACGTCTGTAGGAAGATTGAAAAAAAAACTGTCTGAAGAAGGTAAGAAATTCTCAGTGTATCGACTTCACAACTGATGATAAAGGTTTTTATGAAAAACCCTAAAAGAACTCTTGTCCTTCTTTGCAGAGGTAGACAAGATGAATCAATATGCAGGTATGTTCACAAACATATTTTCTTTACCTATTTCACTGATCAAAATCTGTTCATATTTAACTTACCATTTATTTCTTTGTTTCCACAGTTGAAGTGACTCTGGATCCTGACACTGCATCCGGCTGGCTGCTCCTGTCTGCAGATAGAAAGAAGGTACTGACCTGTGTGATTGTATCATTCCAGATAACACTAACATGAAATAAACACAGCCTCAGAGCTAAAAAACATATAACACGTTAAGTCCAACACTAAAAAGTAGTATATTATAGAAATAATAAGCCTGTCAAAGACAACAACAAAGTTCTTAATAATCCTAATGATTACACTGATGAAGAGGATGGTAATATTGATAAATATAATGACCTACAGGTGAGCTGCCAGAAGAACAAGATCCCAGTCCCAAACAATACTCAACGGTTTGACTCCTGCGTCTGTGTTTTGGGGAAACAAAGTTTCACATCTGGAAGATACTACTGGGTGGTTCAGGTAGGAGCTAACAAGCATGAATCACAGTTTAATCTCGTCCACTTATTTAAATCATTCATTTTAATTATGTAATACGTTTTGTTGCAGGTTGGGGATAAAACAGACTGGGATCTTGGCCTGGCCAGGGAGTCCATCAACAGGAAGGGGGCCATCACAGTTCGCCCTGACAGCGGCTACTGGGCAATATGCCGCCGCAAAGGCGTCAGCCTCTCTGCCTGCGCTGGCCCCTCCATCACCCTCCAACTCCGGGAACCCCCACAGAAAGTTGGTGTATTCCTGAACTACGAGGAAGGTCTGGTGTCCTTTTATGACGCCGAAGCAAAGTCTCACATTTACACTTACAGCGGTTGTGCCTTCACTGAGCCTGTCTACCCATACTTTAACCCCTGTGTTCAAGACCAGGGAAAAAATGCAGCCCCTCTGGTGATTTGTCCTCTTGATGTTAAGGAAAGACAGAACATAACCATGAAATCAGCCGTGTGATGTCTCATGGTAAAAGATTCTGTTAACTATGTTTTATTGTTATTCAAGTATGTGTTTGAACGTAGTTTGGTTTAAACATATAATACAATAGAGGGGGCCTGGTGGCTCAGTGGTAGAGCATTAGGTTGGGATGCAGAAGGCACTGGTTTGCAATCCCACCCCGCCAAGTGTGGCCCCACCCAGCCACCAATAGCAACCTTGGTGCCAGTCCTGATCCCGGACAAAAATGGGAGGGTTGCAGCAGGAAGGGTATCCGGTGTAAAAACACATGCCAAATCAATGTGAGGAACATGTTCCACCATGGCGACTCCTGAAGAGACAAGCCGAAAGCCGTTGATGTATTGGAATACAATAAATATTTAAAGCAATCTTACAGTATTAGAGGCACACTGGCCTTTGACAGGCTAACACTAAGTTATTTTTAATTTGTTCAAGACTGTGAAGAAGTCGTGACTATAAGATGGCAGTGCATTATTCATGTGAACTGTTTATTATAAAAAAATTTTAACTAATATTGAGGGTCTTCCAGGCTTTCATCAATGTCTGAAAATCAAAAGGAGATGTTTAACATGAGAATGGAAAAAAACAATTAAAACTGAAATTAAAAAATTTACAAAGATTTTTAACTTTTTGATTTTTCTCTTTTTATTGTTTTGAATATACTCTTTAAAAACACATTGTGATGGCCCAAGCCAGATCTGGGTTCTGTCTTTGTCCATGTGGGGTGATTGTGTTTTTCCTTGTTTTCCAGGAAGACAAGAGTTTAGGCATCTTGTTCACCTGTGTCAATTGTGTTGAGGTTCCTATAAAGGAGGCCTTAAAGATCGGCTCAGGCTCCTCCCTTGAACCTGCCTGCTAAGTTCTCTTTTACACTTACCGTCCAACATTGCATACAACACTGACTTGTTCACAAACTTTATGCATCTTTATTAATCTTTATGCACTCAATTAATAATATGTTGAATTATTATTGAATATCTCTGGACAGGTAGGTGGCACTCTAATTTACGATAAGTTGCCTCGAAGGAGCATTGAGTAGATGATTAGAGGGAAGCCAGGGAAAATTACATATGTAAGGTGGAGAACCTGAAGAGGAGTGACTGAGCAGGTATGGTAGTTAGCTGGGAGAGGAGAGGCTAAGCAGGTAAGATTGGATTGGTGGTCTGATGGTGAAGCAGGTAAGGTGACAGCTTCCAGTTGGTGTTAAGTGGTTGAGCTGGAGAGACAGAGAGACTTGAGGGCAGAGGCAGGGGTTACATAAACAAGACCTGATATGAGTGGTACAGTGTTGAGGGATCCTGGCTTCACAGGTGTAAAGAGGAAAAGCCAGCCACATTTTTGTGTTTTGTGTGTTTTGTATCTTATTGGAGGCCAATCTGACACTTGTATTAAACTACTGTAAATGTGCATTAAACATGAATCTGGCATTTTGAAATGATTGCTTGCTCAAAATTATCAACATAAATTTAAATGACTGACATATGAACAAAAGCATCACTGAGAAGATGGGAGTCTTAGTCTAGTTTTGGTATTTTTGCTCTTTAATAGTCTTTAAAGCCCACGTGTCAAAGAATTTAACAGTAATTCTGTCACACAAGTGTGGTGTGAACAAGACAACAAGGAGAACACAGGCAGATACAGTGTCTCCAACAATTCCAAAAACCTACATTTACAGCTGAAGAGGCAGCGAGGAAAACAGACACAGGTGAGGTATAAAGAATAGGCCGAGCACGTGGGACTGGCTGCTTTAAATAGTGGCTGACCTGCAGCCACAGGCAGCACCCACCGAGCAATCACTCAAGGACGGGGATTTAGAACAGGAGACTTTTGCATCCCAGCTTAATGTCCCAGCTTGATGTTCACCCGTTAAGCCTGCAGGCTGAACAACTGATGGACAACGGGTGGACTCTAAATGTTTTTGCAGCCTTCTCTGTCATAATGTGATACAGTTAAAGAAAGATATTAATTACATTATTACTCTTATAACATTATTGCTTTTTATTGGAAGCAGTATCTTTTTACAGTTCTTACATACACAACTTACATACAATTATGCCCTTCATTACAAAACCTTATCTCTCAAATTTTTTTTATATCTCACACAGTATGTGGGACTACTTATATATTATTGCGAGTCTTTGCAGATGAACAACAATCTTTCAGTATTATTGGTTGATCTGCACTCATTTAGATCATTGCAAGTACTAGTGTGGTTAAAAAGCTGCTAAAATAATGCAGCCATTAAGTTTGTATGGAGCCCCCTAGGGGTCATAGTTGTGTGTTTATTGTACGTTAAGGATCTGTGTTTCACAGTAATATTAAATGGTTTTAGGGCCAGTGTAGCAATCTAATAACAGGTGATCAGTTGAGGTCATTGCTTTTGTAGATGCCTGGAGGTTGAAGCTACTCACCTCTTGACCTCAAGCCCATAGATGATCAGTGGCCAATAAGTTCACTTCTCTTTTGTCATGTCAGTAACTTCCTTGGTCTTGTCTGTTTAGAGGGTGAGAATGTTCTCCTCACGCCATTTCCGCAGACTTACCACCTCACTTGTGTACGCTGTCATTGCCAGTAAAAATTCTAATAAGTGTGGTGTTGTCAGAAATTTCAGGATGCTATTTTCCTTGGAAATGGTGACACAACCTAGTTATATTCATGGCTACAGTTAGTCAATCAGTCTAAAAGCAGCAGCCAGTAGTAGCCTGTCATTACATGCTAACTACAACCCTAATTCCAAAGAAGATGGCCGTGTGTAAAACCTAATCAAAACAGTATGCAATGATTTGCAAATCTCATTAACCCATATTCCCATACTACCCCCCATATCAGATGTTGAAACTGAGACATTTTACCATTTCATGGAAATTATTAGTTAATTTTGAATTTGATGCCTGCAACACATCTCAAAAACGTTGGAACAGCGGCAACAAAAGGGTGGAAAAGTAATTGCTGCAAATCAAAAACAAATGGAGGAGCATTTGACAACTAATTAGATTAATTGACAACTTGTCAGTAACACTAGGAAATGCCCCGCGAATGTAAAGGTTCACCAATCTGTGACAAACTGCATCTAAAGAAATGTGGAGCAATTCCAGAAAAATGTTCCTAATCATAAAGTTTCAAAGACTTTAAAGATCTCACCATCTACAATATATAATATCATCAAAAGATTCAGAGAATCAGGAGGAATCTGCACAAGAGACAAAGACAAAGGTCAAAACTGTGTGCACTGGATCTTACATAGAGGTTTTAGAGCAACATATGCTGCCATCCAGACATCGTCTCTTTCAGGGAAGTCTTGCATATTTCAGCAAAACAATGCTAAAACACATACTGCATCCATCACAACAGCAGGGCTTCACAGGAGAAGCTGTTGCAGATTGAATCCTGCATCAGACAAGAATGGGACAACATTCCTCTCTCCTAAAACTCCAACAACTGGTCTCCTCACTTCCCAGATGTTTACAGACAGTTTTATTTTTAGATGTGTTGCTGCCATCAAATTCAAAATGAGCTAGTATTTCCCATGAAATGGTAAAATTTCACAGTTTTAACATCTGATATGTTGTATATGTTTTATTGTGAAAAAAATATGGGTTGATGACATTTGCAAATCATTGCGTCCTGTTTTTATTTTTGTTTTACATTCCCAACTTCTTATTCTTCTTATTCCCAACTTCTTGGATTTGGTATTGAAATGTTTTATCAAGGATGCAAACTTGATGTTGAGCAGCCACAGCTAAGGTTGAACCATCTTGCTGCATAATACACTATATTTATTCAATCATTGGTTAGAGGATTACTCATATTCAGCAATTTGATGTTTAATTTTTTGGTGACACAACACAGAGATCAATTATATTAGAATAACTATATGTGTGACTTGCTAATTAATAAATAAGTAGTTTTAAAAGATTGATAATCTAATATAACTAAACTGATTCCCTTCAATAAGGATTAAATATTTATAAATGTGCATTTTTGCTACATAAAGCAAAACTTTGACAATCATATAAAAATTTATTTGTTTGTGAAAAAAATATCACTTTTGTCATACAGTTTTTGGCATCTCTGTGGCTTCTCTCACAAAACTGAAGCTGCATTGAATCCAAACGTTCAGTAGGTGGCGTATATTGTTAAAAAATACATCACCTACTTACAGGGAGAGTCCCAGAGATTTTTCTCTGAATTCCTCACACACAGTATGTGGGTGGGATCAGGAACCCGTTGTGCAGCAGCAGTATTATGTAAAAAACAAATACCAAGCATTGTACAACCTTTATGGTTCATCACATTTGCAGACAATGCCATGTTTGTTCTCAGGTTAAGTTTCATTTCCGAGAGTTCTATGTTCTACGAGATGAAATGTCGATAGATGAAGTGTTGCAATGTAAGTTTGGTGGTTTGTTTTTGACTCCACCTAAGGATGTGATTTTTTTTTTCAGTTGTGTACTGCTGGTAATCCAGCTTACTTCACTGTATTGTGTTTATCATTGTATGAGATTGGAGAAACCTGCCACCATCTCAACTCAACCTACAGCATGTGAAATCTCCTAAGCTTTGCTACTTGATACCCTGTTCTTGATTCGAGTCTTGTGTGACTTTTGTTTGCACCAAAACAGCAACATTGTTTGTAGATGAACATTTTTCAATGAAGAGTGAATTAAATGCATCAATTTGCAACTAGGATGTAAAATTGAGCTTTGCAACATACACTCAGTTCACTCACTGGGCAATCCCCCCATTCACCCGACAATTCTCCCTCATCCTACATTTCTATAAATATTCTATCACTGTGTGTATTTGTATTTTAATATAATCTAAAAAAAAAATCACAATGTCAGTCCTGCATGAGGTTGGAAACCTCATGCAGGACTACTCCATCCATCCATGAGTCAAGTTGCAGAGAGAGGGCAGCAGGGGTCAGGGGTGTTAGAGACTGAATGCTGTGAGGGAAGAAAGTAAATTTAGTCATATGGTTAGATAATTAGCAAACAATTAACCAAGATGGGCTTATTGAAGAGGTCACAAAGAGGACAAGAAGTCACAGGGTGTGTCGTGTTTAGAGGACTGCTTAAGATCACAGTAGGCACTTTGTTGTTACAAGGCCCAAGCAATGTAGCAGATAGTGAGTCCTGGGGTCGCAAGATCTAAAAGAGGGTAATAAAAGGGTTTTATTGACTTCGTTACTGATATCTTCAGATAATCTAGAAAGGGACAAGAGTGATGACTGTCAACTGCGTGCACCTGGTTTCTTCATTTATGTTTTGTGAGGGTGGTTCCTTTCTTGGGTTTAAGTATAAATAGAAGGGGTTTTAGAGATACAAGTCAGAAACAACACTCAACATCCATGTGTTCTTCTCCATGCCGGCATGTATTAAACTGAGATGGTTCATTCACGCTGATTTCTGTCTACAATTCTTCCAAGAGGAAAAATTTCTATTACAATGCATAAAGGGAGTGCCCTCAGCAAGAACAAAGCAGTCAGTCATGGGTAATTTTATTTTATCATTGTTTCACATTTGTTTGTGAAGCACAAATCCACTTGGCCACACCTTACACAACCCTGTCTCCTAAACAGTCTTATTATTGATCATTGTTTTCCAATGCAACATATTTTTAGTAAATAAAGCAATAATTTAGTATTGGGTGGCGGGTATATAAAGTGCAGAACTGTCATGCTACAACCCTGACTTTGACTCCAGAGTCCTGGCTGTGATTGGGTTTTGGCAACAAAAGCACTTATGGCTAAGGTTAGAGTAAGAATGCGGCCTTGTTTCCAGTTTATTAAACATGTTGTATGTGAAACTGTGATTTCTCTGTATACAGTCAGAATAATAATCTTATCTAATGTAACGGTGTAATTAGACTGGGTGTTATACTGTAAGATAATGGTACATTATCTGGAAGCTTTCGTCAGTCTATTCAATAGATAATAATATAACAATAGAACAATTAACTAATATGATAAACGTGATGAATTAATTGACAAAAGTTCACCATTCACATTACAAAGTAGTAAATCCACTAATTGGACTCATTGTGATTTATTCTTTGCATGGTATCGCGCAGGACATGTCTACTTATCAAGTAACATTAAACAGAATTATTTGTTAATTCTGCCATAAATATGAACTGGGCTGTCTTACCTTAAAAACAGGTTTGATTTTTACTCATCTTCCTCCATAAAAATACAGCCCATTAAATTCAAGACTTGTTATTATGCATATGAATGACTCTCAGGCTTTGTGCAATTCAGATTTTGAGTATCCACTATTATAAAATAACAGTTCTGTACAATCTAAAATCCCTCTGGTCTCTCACAAAGAACACAAACTCTCAGAAATCTGAAGTTTCTCTCATGCTTGGAAGGAAGGGGAAGGGTCTGGGGGTCATTCAAATGGCTGCAGTCTGTCATTTGTATATATTGTACACTTTACCTTTCAGTTACATGTCCACAAATCTTAATGTTTAAAATTAAATGTAATCTGGGTGTAATTATCACACCTGCAAACATTTATTTGCATTTGTAGTTTAGTTGTTTAGAAATGTACATTTTCATAATCAGTATTTGCCCTACAGAACATTGCAGAGTGGAATTCGGTTTCTGTCAGCGGTTATTCTGTTTTTGAGTTTTTATTTAGACTAAACCATTATTAATTAGTACTAGTACTATAAAGTACAGTTTTTTAAAAGAAAAAACCTGCTTAAAAAAGCACCTGCAGTATGAATGCATGAATGAGTCATTTGTCACCCATGAGCAGCTCCAAACACAGCCCAGTTTGTTTGTTACATTACTGAACCAAGTCCTGCTTTCACAAACAGGAGCAAATCTGAGCAAGTTAACTTTGTTCTGTAATTACTTTTTTAATGTGCAGGTAATAACTAAATACTGTAATATATTTATTAGTGTCAGTTTACAAACTCTGAAAGTGATGCACTCAGTTTCCCAAATATTAATACCACTACTGTAAATACTTTGAGAACAGCTAATAACCTGCTTAGCTACTGCACATGATTATGTAACTTACCGTCTCTCGGGTGGTTGATGGGTGTGTGGTTTCACAGCAACATGTGTTCTACATTCCTATAAACTTTGCATATTTATTTTGGAAAAGCTGTTACACAACAAGCAACTTACTTACGTGTCTCTGCTCCAATCATTTATGTGCAGTCTTGTGGCAAAGCATTTCATGCACACAACCTACATCAAAAAAGTAAATAATGCTGACGATGGATGCACAGTTCCTTGTAACTGGTTGTCTGTATGATCTGATCATACTCTGTCCCTCATTTCGCTATCTGGAGTTAAATACTTTCATCTGCTCCACCATAAAATGATTTGAACCATTTCTTATGCAGGATGGTCAGTTTCTTTGTTCAAAACACAATATTTTAAATTGCAGATAATAATAAGTCTTTAGAGAGTCTTAAAATGCACTCACGATATCAGTAACAGTTGTCAGGTGAATGTTTTTGTATTTACGTATATAATGTATTTACGGTTTATTAACAACGTTGACTAATTTTAAAAAAGTCGGCACTGACCTCCGTGACCTGAATGTAACTTTAAACTGGGTAAAACGAACTGAACCGAGATATGATCGGTTAAATAATCTTGTTGGGTTAACTATTTAACAATTAGCTAAATTTATACATGTGATAATTTAAACTGGTCTAATTTTAATAAAGATGCCACAACAGTCAACTTGTGTATGAATATTATTTGCCGTGGCTGCTTCATGATTAAAATTCTGTTTCACTGCTTGAAAACGTTTAATGATTAATAATTTCATTTTATGATGTACCAAATGAAACGCTCAAGAACAGCAATAGAAAAGTTTTGGTGTTGACTTCTATATGTGATATATAATATAATATATATCTATATCTAAATCTCTCTGTATATATAGCTAAAATATTTGTTTTTTGAATTAATAAAATCTTTTGTTTTGGCAACCAGAGCACGTATAACCCAGAGAAAAACAACCACTTCTCACAATTGTTTTAATAGTTTGGTCAAACTGTGGGATTTTGCTTGTAATTGCATTTCATTGTTTTGTTAATATTTAAAATTTTGTTTTCATTTATTTCCAAGAAAATAGAATAACTTGTAAAAAGTGTATCCGATGTTGTGTTGACAGTTCTATTGAAAAGAGCTTTAAAATACCTTATTGTCTATCTACTTGTAAGCACATAACATTACCTAGTTGTTTTGTGCCGCCCTAAATTGAACAATGTTCTCAGCCTGGCCAAGCCTATGAAAAAAGTCTGGCTCCCCCACTGAATGAGACCAAAGTAGGACATTCAGGTTGAAATGAGAAACGTTCTGCTTCACTACAACCAAACATTGCATTCCAGCTTGAACACCACATCCCATCTTTGAAACATGATAATGTCATCATTGATGCAGCTATGAATTCTGAATTTCTGTCATGCTTACAAAGGAAGGCGTAGGGTCATCATTGATGGAGGTATGAATTCTGAGTTTGTCTCATGCTTAGAAAGGAAGGGGCAGGGTCTGGGGGTCATTCAGATGGCTGCAGTCTGTCATTTCTAAATATTGCACACTTTACCTTTCCTGTACAAGTAAATTCTACAGGAAACTATCAAAGTATCCATCTGTGAACTGGAGGTGAATAGAACACGGAACATGCAGCAAGATAACGACACGAACAGCTACAGCATCTACAGTGTGTAGCTAGTTCCCACTGTTAAGTTTACTGTTAAGTTGCCTTTACTACAAAACTATCTGAATCAAGGACTGAACATACTGTAATTAAATGTAGCAGCTCATGGTCTGCTTGTAGTCTGCCGCAGGCTATCTCTAACTTAAGTGTGTCATACAATATTATGTTTCACAATATGTGTTTTTTTTCAAGGTCCCTGAGTCATGACATGATGGAAAAGCATCTAGTAACGTAACCGGTGGAGCCTGCTTAACCTCCACATAGCAGTTGCCTTAGTAAAACACTGTCTTACCATAAATGCTCATGTGCCGTAACTCACATTGAAAAAGTGTCCTTGCCTAAATGTCAAAACCTACAAAAAAGGTCTCTGTAAAGCTGATATGATCCGCAACCCTGGTTTTCGATGTCCACTGCATCACTGATACATTTGCTGTCTGTCCTGCTAGACGTTCCCTTTGATTTGCCAGTTAGCAATTTAGGCTACCATGACGCCTGCAAATAAGAGTATTTAAACACAGCCAGGTCCCATAGCCAGTAAGCAGCTTGTTTCTTTACTGTGTAGGTTCCATTCACATGGCTGTATTAGATTAAAGATTCAAGATTTTAATTCCCAAACAGGAATTCTTGTGCAGAGCTCATTTGGAGTCAAGTAACAAAAGATAAAAGGTAAAAAAAAGTAAGATAGGAAGTATATAAAAAAAACAAGAAATGTAATAAGTAAAAACTAAAATAAAATCTAATTAATACATTTTGAATACTGCAATCAAAGTGTGAAAACTATAAACAAGGAACTGGTAGCATACTATACAAATATGGCTTATTAGCAGTTGCACATTAAAAATGCTGAGTGAGATAGTGAGGGGTTATTGCACATACTATTTCAGCATTAAAAGATCAGTTTTTAAGATTCTTCAATTGCAGTGGGTGTAGAATAGAATAACTCCCCTTGGAAGTTTACAAACTTAATTTACAAACTGTGCGCACAACTGTGGCCCAGTTTCTTTTCCAGAGGTAGCGTCTAGTCTGATGGCCAAAGCTCATTTAGGTGTCTACAGGTGTATTTATACTACAATGCTTCAAACACATTCACTGCACCCAGGGGATCTGCATTTCACTAATTGTGTGACTTTGTAAAGCAACTGGCTTCAGGCGAACTGTACTTCAGTCCTACATTGGTGTTGTTTGTGCCGTGATTAATATAATTTAATTGTATAAGTGTGATTGTTATTGTACTGTGTATTTATCAAATCTGTCTGCCAAAATCTGCCAGACACAGAAACCGTTTATTTCCTCAGGCCATTACACTCATTACCAGCTGACCTCATCCTTACTGCTATAATGCTGCTACTCATGCAGTATTGTATTTACCAAACACATTACTAATTGTCTGTAGCAGTTACTACATTTTTTTCTGTAGGTGTCATTCTTATATTGTCTGTATTGGTTTTACGGACTAGTACTGTTAAATAGTAATAGTACTGTACAGCACTATTTTCTTAAGAAAAAACTGTCTTCTGTTTTGAGTTTTTATTTAGACGAAACAGTTGTTAAATAGTACTAGTACTACAAAGTGCTGTTTTTTAAAGAAAAAACCTGCTTAAAAAAGCACTTGCAGGTTAAATGCATAAATGAGTCCTTTGTCACCAGTTTGTTTGTTACATTACTGAACCAAGTACTGAATTACTTTTTTAATGTGTTAGTTATTAAATACTAAATACTGTAGTATATTAATTGTTTTCAGTTTCTGAAAGTTCTGAAAGTGATGCATTCAGTTTCCCAAATATTAATTCCACTGCTGTAAATACCTTGAGAAACGGCCAATAACCTGCTTAGCAACTGCACCTGATTATATAAACCCAGCGTCTCTCAGGTGGTTGACTGGTGTGTGGTTCCACAGCTGCCGGTGTCCTACATTCCACTAAATCATTGCATGTTGATTCTGAAAAAGCTGTTACACAACAAGCAATCTGCTCTGACTGGATGTGTGTCTCTGCTCCAGTGTTTTCTGAGCAGTCTTGCGGCCAAGCATTTCATGCACGCAACCTACATCAGAAACTTACATACTGCTGACAATGAATGACATGTGCAAAATCGTATGCATATGTCAGTGAAGAGTCACTTTAATAAGACATACTGCTGTTGCTCTGTAAAACATCAAGCAGCTTTCTAAAACCTTGGTGCAGGTTTTCTTCATGAATTCTTTAATTATCATTTTAAATTAACCAAGTGTATTTAATGACTTACATAGTGCTTTTTTACCCTACTAGATAAAATGCTTTACAATTGGCTCCTCAGTCACACATTCACACACCAATGACAGCAAAGGTGCCATTCCAGGGTGCGTTACCCACCACGTGAGCTTTCACTGTCATCGAAAAATGTGTGTACATGCACTCTAATTGTGGTGCACTGTACTGGCTTTGCACAGACCTCTGCAGTACACCGAGTAGAAGTGGAGTGTGCTAAAAGTTGAGATTTACTGAACTAGACCTACGCTGCACTGACCTTTTTGCATGCAGCCCAAGGTGCAGCCAAAAAGCAAAATTACTAATTAATTATTAAGCTAAAAGCAATTACTCTACTTCTGAATCTCCCAAACTGTACAATAACACATAATCCTTATACTGTAACACTGGTGCTTTTGTTAGTAAGACATTCTCCAGAAAACAGAAAAAAACAGAAAAATATAGATAAATTCCCTAATACTTTGTGAGAATAGAGTATGACATACAGAATTTTGCAGAAATTGAAAAACAGAACAGGATTTTTGTCTAAAAGCTAATTGCATTGATGAAAAAAAGGTTGCTGGTTAATTGTTTGGTTTTGAGTTGTTTTAATGATTCAATGTGTTCTGGTGCTTTCAGACTTTAAAACAAGTTAGGGTTGTGTTTTTGAAGCTAGGATTGCACAATGGCACGTACTGCACTATTTTTAACAGATTGGGTGGTTACTTTTAAAAGATACATCCCTGCAACCACACCCGACCCAAAAACAAAGGTGTCTCCCTTTGGACCGAGGACAAATGGACTAGCACCCCACAATGTCACAAAGTGAACATAGGAAAGCTAAACATGAGCTAACATGAATCATAACAGTAACATAGGGAACAAGGAAACCTGAACGACAGAAGACAGAAGACTAGAAAGCTAAACATAAGCATGACTGGAAGGACTAAAGCAGGAATAAACAACAGAAACTAGAAAGGCCCAACAAGTGCATGACTAAAGAAACTAAGAATATTAAACAAGAACTAAACAAAGGAAGACTAGCTAAACCTGAGCTTGGTGAACAAAGTACACTAGAAAGAAAGTCTGAACATAAACTAAGCCTCAGTCCAAAAACCCACCTTGTGAGATGAGATGAGTGAGAGAGCAATCAGCAGAGTGGGGTCAGGTGTGAGTAAAGCCGGGGACACACCTGAAGACTAGCAGAGAAAGTTCTCTGAATAAATTAAATGGTGACTCTAAATTGTCTATAAGTATGAATGTGAGAGTCTGTGTATGTCTCCCTGTGCTGGCCCTGAGATAGACTGGCGACCTCTTCAGGGTCTACTCCTCCTGCCCTATGACATCTGGGATAGGCTCCAGCCCCTCTGCGACCCTACACAGGATAAGGGGCTACAGATAATGGATGGGTGGGCAGAATTTATGCCTAAAAAACGAAAGATTATAAAAGCAGCAAAATCATGGATGTAAAGGTGAGGATTTTCTTTCCTGACTGTCAGAACTGACTGAGCTAGACTGGCACTGACCAGGACCAACCAGGTTCAACCAGTTGTCACAACCAAATCACATTCATAATTGGCTGTGCTGTCATTAAGTGTGTACCTGCCTAAGTGTAAGTGAGAGGGAAACAGAGGCTGTGTATGTGGAGGAGCCTGAAAGGAGGGAAGAAAAACCAAATAACCCAAAGCACAGAAATAAATCATCACAGCCCTGTTTGGTTTTCCTGTAAAGGTAAAAGAACGTCTGGGTTCTCCGTCATATAAAGTTTAACCTTCCCTCCATTACTTAGGTGTTTCATGGACCTAGTGTTGCACCTTGAACAGCATGTACATTTCTTGGTCTGCACTTGTCTTTATCAACTATGGAATGTGTCCAATGTCGCAGCCCTTTTCACTTTCTGTCTGCTGTCATGTATGTGCAGTCCTTTGAACATTCCTGCAGAAATTCTATTTGTGTTGGCATTTGTTTGATTGCCTTTTCCTTGTTGTTCTTCATTTCACTTTTCTTTATCATAGACTCACAACAACACTAATATACACTAATATAATAGACCAGCATATTTAGACATACATAGATTTTCTTAATTTAACTTGTGCTATGTTAAATACATATATATGTAATTTGCTGTCCAGATTATGAGTCTAAGCTCATGCTTATTCAGTCCAAAGCAGGAAAAGATTAGCTATGCTTTTATTACGTTTAATATAAGGTGACTGTGGTGGAGGAGGTAGGCCAGTCGTCCGCCAACCCCAGGGTTGTTGGTTTGAACCCTGGGTCAACCATTCACATGTCAATGTGTCCTTGAGCAAGACACTGAACCCCAACATAGTTGCTCCCGTTTTCAGAACCCAATTCAAAATTCATTGAGTTCCATGTAGGATCAATCTCCTGCCTACATTACAGAGCTACTGCAAGATCCTCTGATCAGGGCTTGTTAGTCGACCTTTTGGAACTCTCTTCCTTTGAAGATATGATCTGTACATATTGTTGATGTCTTCAAAAAGCAGCTACAACCCATTTGTTCAGATGTGCAAGTAGTTTAGCTTTTGCATTATTTAAATGCTTTGTTATGTGTTTTTGTCTTCTGTTTTAAGTTTATTTTATGGCTTTTGTTTGATTACTGTTATTGTAAAGCACTTGCCTTTATAAATAATGCCTTTATAGATAAAATTGACTTACATATATTTTAATTAAAACATAAAAATAAAGAATACTAGGCCTCAGCATTAAATGTCTTTACTTAAACAAGCATGAAGGTGAATAGTGTAGATATTAAACACAAGAAAAAAAGTGTATTGACACGGAGAGTAGCCATAAGTGAGAATGGAGACCATAGCTTCGTAACAGCATAGGAATCAAAATCAGTTCAAATAGGAGCAATGGACAAGTACAGAAACAACGCAATTTAGGAAAGGTGAGTACTGAGCTGAATAGGAACCTGAAACCAGCTACAACTGGAACATGTAAGAATAAGTGACAGAAGAACAATGAACTAAAGGACAAACCTGATGTTAATACAAAGAAAACAAAAGATGCAAGTTTGACTGAATGTCACAAGGACCAGCGTAAAACTGCAAAATAAGAAATATGATACGTTTGAGACGTGACAATTGGAACAGCAAATGCGGGTGCGAACGTCAATGTGTTTGCATTGTTCTTTGATAACAATCTGAAAGATTGAAGAAATGCTTGTTTAACAGCTCTCTTGCTGCTTGGAAAGTATGTTTTTGTTTGCAGAGCAGTATGTGAGTGCAAATGTCACATATGTCTCAACAAATCGCAATATCTTTATTTTTTTAACAAATCAAATCACTGTATTTACTGCAAATACATTTTCTTTTCACAGTGTTTTTATCACTACATTTATTTCAGCCCGTGGTAATTACTGAGGTGTTAAAAAGCAATGCTTTGTGCAGTCCCTTCTGGGTTACATGTTGACACTTAAGATACCCCTTCATGTTGGTGATTGACGTTCCAATCTTTCAGTGTAGTTAATTGGAAACCCCGGTGCTTGACACCTACATCAATGATGTAAAATTGGAAGCGAAAAAGTCTGAGTTAGACTCCAGTGCGAGATGTTTTATTCGTCGTTGAAGATTGTTCCACAATATGGCACACGTGGTTCCTATATTAAGGATGTACGTGTGTGCTGTTATCCGTGTTTGTGTGTTAAAGTGTTTTTTAATTTAGCCGTACCCTGAAGTGTTTGTGCCTAACCCTGACCATTGATGTTTCCTAATGTAATGTTACTCTGAAGTTGTTTTCTCTAACACTAATGTTTTGTTTTTTTTCGGGGGGGGGTATAAAAAGTCGTTCCTGTGAAGTGGTACAGCACTTGTTAGTACTGAATTACAATTATATGTATTTCTACTATTTCTACTATAATGCAGTGAAGTTCAGTAGTGGCACCAAACACCGTCTTGTTATTTATAGTATGTAATATGATAATTTTGAAGAAATGCTTGAATGCATTATATGTACATATAGCTTTGTGTATATAGCGTTACTACTTTGACATTATTGAACATTTACAAATGTCAGTTACCAAAGATATTAACAAAAGCCCATTTCAATATTGTTCACCAAATAAAAAATGCACTTTTACCTTCAAATTACAAGAATTGACATTATAACCTGGCAACAACACATTTAATTGTGTTATCCAGCCAGACGTTTTCTCATAAGTATTATTTTTCACTTACACACTGGGTTTACATTTCCAACCAAGTGTGAAAGCTGAGAGTCCTGAGCTGATTATAGTCTGCAAAAAAATGCAGTTTAGCCTCGTCTTTGTGACAAGTGACGCCAAATAACAAGAAGACAGCTAAGTACTCAGTGTTCTCTTAGTGAAGGGATGTCCCCATTCAACAGACCACAGCTGGATCCAAGTTTGTGTTGTCGGTGTTGTTTTTTAAAACCTCTTCAAGAATTCAGGTACGTGACTCATTTATGAAGTACAGCGCATGCAAAAAAATAAGCTATGTGAAGTGTGTCTCACAGGGAAACATATTAGTGGTAGATAATATAAAAAAAATCCACACTAAAACTGATGACTGATACATGATAAGTAAAAAAAACGGATATAGTATTAAACAGGGTGGATTTTTGCACAATTGTTGCATGTTATTGTAAAAACCAGCAACAACAGCAGTAGTACTAGACAATACTACTTCAAAATGCAATAAACAGACAGAAGCCAACATCAGTTAAAATATTCATGTGGACAATCAAAAGTATTTCGTAATTTTGATTGTTGCACAAATGTAAAGTACATGATAGAGCTGCTTGTGATTGTTACTAAATTCTGGTGTCTTATTGATCCACCACGTGAACAGAGAATGCCCTGGACAATGAGGGTCCCTGAGGGCGGTTTTTACCTTGTTCTGACACAGTACACTAGACCCCCCTTCAGCTTAAATAAACTTCTTTCCAGATAGGAACACACAACACAACACAGAATCAAGTGTTCACATCACATATAAACCTTTATATTCCTTCTGTATGTCAGTGTTCTTTTGTAACTGCCCTGTTTTCATTGTAGTCTATGTTTATCTGTGTTGAATTTCACTTAACCCCATTTCCAGAATTTTCTAAAATGCAATAAAGACCTCAATAAATCATCAATTAATCATCCATAAATGCTTAGTTTTTCAGTTTGCTTAAACTTTTGTTGACCTGACAAAAGTACACAAAAAATGTTTTTCAAAGTGTGAAAGTGCGTTTTCACCAAACAGCTTGATTCTCTTTTGTAACTAAAAGCAAATGTAGAGTTTGATGCCTGTACAACAGTCAAAAAGGTTAAGACAGACACATGTTTGCCATTGTGTTACTTCACATTTCTTTTTATTCATTTATTCCTTTCAGTATGAAAATATTGCTCATTTGTCATTCAAAATGTATAAAATATCCCAATTAGATAAATAGTTGCAGATTCAGTATTATTAAGGTGCTAAAAACAAAGTCTCCAGACCAGACTGACTTTCTACTTTTGTAACCTTTACAATTATACTTTAAAGTTTTTAATACTGACAAAGACCTGTTGACAGATTTATAAAATCAATGAGGTTTCCCTTTAAAAATACTGTCTCTACAGCTTTAATATTCCTTTCTGAGCCAAACCTTAGACATGTAGGAAATTAATAGGTTTAATATCCAAATAAATAATAAAAGAGCTGCCTTAGTGTCAGGGAGCAGGTTCTCTGTGTACAGGTTAACTAGAACACTGTCACATTACTGGTGTTCAAAAATTCAAGAATTCAAGCTGCTGTGAAAAACAGACTTCAGTCTCAGTCTCAGTCTGAAGTCAGTCAATGTGCCAATCAGAAAAAGTCTATTGCTTAAAGTAGAAAATCAGAAAGAGTTTAAAAAAGATTTTCCAAATGCCCTGCCTTTTTAAAGGTAAAAGGTTTGGTTTATTTTTAATGATGTTTTCCCAAACTGGTTTTAATAGTTTTTAGTACAGCAGTCATGTCCAGTACAGTGATCACAAGAATTACTTCAATCAATCCGCTGTCAACACTTTGACCATGTAATTCACAACATCATGAAAACATTGCAACTGGTTTTTAGAAAAGATGTATCCGGCATAAACCCCTTTGCCAAATGAATGTGTGTACCAGATGATTCAATATGGTGACCCCTGACAATTGGGGTCTCTTTTTTAGTCTTGCCAAGTTTGTTTTTTTTAAAGTAGCTCAGGTCTGAACAAAAAAGATCCCTTCCCCGTCAGTGGTAACAAAGTTCTATAAAGCTCAAGCTCATGAAATATGTGGAAGTGTTGCACCATAGGTACCCAACCTTTCAGTCCCTTTGTAGAGTCATTCGCTGCATTTTGCTTTATCTTAACTTGGCTGCCTGACATCTGGGTAAATGTTAAATAACACCATCATCATTTGAAGCCAATGTACCAGAAAAACCAGAATGACATGAAATGATCTGCAGGGAGGAGTTAGATAGTCTGAGTTTTGCCCCTGTCAACAAATAGGGATTATTTAAATCTTTCCACACTGCATCTGATGTTTAAGCTACACCTCATGAGAATGATCAGGACACACAACATGACAACTCAAACAGGTGGGAAGTTTTTCATTTACATCACTACGTGAATAGAATAGATCAATGCAGGCCAAAGCAGTTGTTACTTTAACTTTAATTCAGTAAATTTAAAATATCTTGATAAATGACACATTAGACAAATTAGCACATCATGTGATGATCAGAAGTTAAATGAATTGATTTTTTTACTCTTTAAAAATTTGATGCATTGCTCATATTCATTTGTGGTGTTTGAAAATGCTGAGGCCAAAGTGTTTGCATTTTAGTTGTCAATTTTAAACAACAAAACAAAACGGGTAAAAACTGTTCCTTAAAATCAGGAATAATATATAAAAATATATACTATGGAAAAAATAACACAAGTGTTTTTATTCTGCACATTGGGTCTCAATATTTTATTTGATAATTTTTCAAATATGCTGACGTGTCATTTTTTAATGAATGCAAACATTTGTTCTTTTCGTCGTCTTTGAACAGAATTTTCTTTGTTGTTTGTTTTTCTTAAGTGGCCAATAAGTAGCTTGAAGTATTTACCAAATATTTCATATTATTACAGAATTTCAGTGAATTGGAGAATATAGAGAGCAGCTGGTTGTAGAAAAAACTTCTGCATCCAAAACAAACATAAAATCACTCTACATTTCACGCATCGCTATAAAAAAATGTAGCCGAGTGATATTAAATGTATCGTTTTCAACGGTAATGAAGATTTCAAGATTGGCTTAGACCATTGTGTGACATTGTGAGGAACATGAGCAAATGTCAGATGCCTGTCAAAGTCTTTTGTATTTAGATATGAATGAATGACTTTGGCATCTGAGCAATTTCTTTTGTCCGCATGGAATATTTTTTTAAAGCTAACTTTGACGTGTGAGTGCACATTACACTTTGACTCCTTTTTCACAATCAGTCCTTATTTTGTATGTGTGCAAGGATCAAGTCAAATATTGTTGTTCTTTTCCAGTCAGAAACATGGCCTGCGTTCCACTGGAGGAGCAGTTCAAGTGTTGCATCTGTCTCGACATCTACACAGACCCGGTGTCCATCCCTTGTGGACACAACTTCTGCCTAGACTGCATTGAAGGTTACTGGGATACAAAGAAAAAGGCAGAGTGTCCTCTGTGCAAAGAGGTTTTCAAAAGTCGTCCACAGCTCAGGATCAACCGAGCTTTTGCTGAAATCATTGAAGTCATAGCAAGGTTTGTTTTAAACAGTGTGTGTGTTTTACTTTATTAGAGTTTTGGTTCTTCTAGAATCTGGGAGACCATAGAGAAACGCAAAGTAACTTCTATCTAATCCATAGGTCACTGTCATCCACAACAAAAGACAAGGGAGATTTTGTTGTGTCACCAGGTAGCCAGACATGCCTAGATTCAGAGGAAGATGAAGTTCCCTGTGATGTCTGTGAGGAGTACAAGTCAGCATCAGTCAAGTCGTGCCTCGTCTGCCAGGCCTCTTATTGTGAAATTCACCTGACACCCCACCTAAGGGAATCGGCACTGCAAAGACACAGGCTGATGGATCCAGACACATTTTCCAGCAGTCACCTCTGCAGAAACCACAACAAGCCACTGACAAGGTTCTGCAAGCAGGATCACACACCTGTGTGTGAGAATTGTATCAAGATGGACCACAAACTCCACAAAACTGTCCCCATGGTGAAGGAGAGCAATCGCATCATGGTTAGGAAAAGTTTATTTTATTTATCCAGTAAAGGTTCTTGATAAAAGAATATCCTGAGTAATGTAATTGTACTACCTTCTAAGAGCCATTTGTTCTCACCTGCTTTCTGTTTGTACAAATATGAAAATTGTTTGTTTTGTGACATTTTCTAGACTAATCTGATGGAGACAAAAGTTGAAATTCAACAGATGATCCAGAGCAGACTCCGAAAAATTGAGGAAATTGAAAATTTAGTGGTTTTGAGCAAAGTAAGTTCCGCAGTGTTGTATTGATACATTCTCAGAAGTCAGGTCTGGCTCTTGTTTGCTTTTTTTTAATCAAGTTTAATATTATTAATCTACAGAAAGTCACAGAGGAAGAGATTCAGAGCAGTTCTCAGGTCTGCTCCAAGCTGATAACCACCATCCAGACACACCTGGACTTGCTCATTGAGGAGCTCAAACAGAGGCAGGAAGAAGCTGAGAATAGAGCTGAGGGGCTGCTTAAAGAGCTGGAGCAGGAAATCAACGACCTGCAGATTAGGAACAGTGAGCTGCAGCACCTGGAGCTCACTCAGAAACCTCTTCATGTCCTGCAGGTTAGAAACATGAGCTACAAAACCAATAAAACTCTAACAGTACTGTGCTCTGTCAAAACATGAAGATCTGAACTCTTGACAAATGTGTCTTAACATATTTCAGAGTTTCCCATCTCTGAGTCGACTCCCATCCACTAGGGAGTGGTCTGAGATCACAGTCCCCTCTGATAACTGTGTGGGGATAGTGAGGAAAACTGTCTCTAATTTGGTGGACGTCTGTAGGAAGATTGAAAGCAAACTGTCTGAAGAAGGTAAGAAATTCTCAATGTATCGACTTTACAACTGATGATAAAGGTTTTTATGAAAAACCCTAAAAGAACTCTTGTCCTTCTTTGCAGAGGTAGACAAGATGAATCAATATGCAGGTATGTTCACAAACATATTTTCTTTACCTATTTCATTGATCAAAATCTGTTCATATTTAACTTACCATTTATTTCTTTGTTTCCACAGTTGAAGTGACTCTGGATCCTGACACTGCATCCGGCTGGCTGCTCCTGTCTGCAGATAGAAAGAAGGTACTGACCTGTGTGATTGTATCATTCCAGATAACACTAACATGAAATAAACACAGCTTCAGAGCTAAAAAACATATAACACGTTAAGTCCAACACTAAAAAGTAGTATATTATAGAAATGATAAGCCTGTCAAAGACAACAACAAAGTTCTTAATTATCCTAATGATTACACTGATGAAGAGGATGGTAATATTGATAAATATAATGACCTACAGGTGAGCTGCCAGAAGAACAAGATCCCAGTCCCAGACAATACTCAACGGTTTGACTCCTGCGTCTGTGTTTTGGGGAAACAAAGTTTCACATCTGGAAGATACTACTGGGTGGTTCAGGTAGGAGCTAACAAGCATGAATCACAGTTTAATCTCGTCCACTTATTTAAATCATTCATTTTAATTATGTAATACGTTTTGTTGCAGGTTGGGGATAAAACAGACTGGGATCTTGGCCTGGCCAGGGAGTCCATCAACAGGAAGGGGGCCATCACAGTTCGCCCTGACAGCGGCTACTGGGCAATATGCCGCCGCAAAGGCGTCAGCCTCTCTGCCTGCGCTGGCCCCTCCATCACCCTCCAACTCCGGGAACCCCCACAGAAAGTTGGTGTATTCCTGAACTACGAGGAAGGTCTGGTGTCCTTTTATGACGCCGAAGCAAAGTCTCACATTTACACTTACAGCGGTTGTGCCTTCACTGAGCCTGTCTACCCATACTTTAACCCCTGTGTTCAAGACCAGGGAAAAAATGCAGCCCCTCTGGTGATTTGTCCTCTTGATGTTAAGGAAAGACAGAACATAACCATGAAATCAGCCGTGTGATGTCTCATGGTAAAAGATTCTGTTAACTATGTTTTATTGTTATTCAAGTATGTGTTTGAACGTAGTTTGGTTTAAACATATAATACAATAGAGGGGGCCTGGTGGCTCAGTGGTAGAGCATTAGGTTGGGATGCAGAAGGCACCGGTTAGGAATCCCACCCCACCAAGTGTGGCCCCATCCAGCCTACTCTTCAAAAACACATTGTGATGGCCTAAGCCAGATCTGGGTTCTGTCTTTGTCCATGTGGGGTGGCTGTGTTTTTCCTTGTTTTCCAGGAAGACAAGAGTTTTAGGCATCCTGTTCACCTGTGTCAATTGTGTTGAGGTTCCTATAAAGGAGGCCTTAAAGATCGGCTCAGGCTCCTCCCTTGAACCTGCCTGCTAAGTTCTCTTTTTGTCTTGTCTACATGTAGACACACTCTTTTACACTTTCCGTCAAACATTGCATACAAGACTGACTTGTTCACAAACTTTATGCATCTTTATGAATCTTTATGCACTCAATTAAAAATATGTTGAATTATTAATAACATCTTGTGGCCTCCTTTCTTTGTCCCATACTGTTGAGCCAGGTTGTGAGACATAAACACTTATCCATCCATTATCCGTTACCTCTTATCTTCTGGGGTTCATTTCATTGGTTCAAGTTCATTTTCATTTTCTGATGCCTGATTCCACATTTAATGATTTAAAAAGTTAAAACGAACTAAACAGTCTCATGTATGACTTCACTTTGATTGTAGAAATTATAAAATAATGCTCATAATAAAAAAAACTTTATTTATATAGCACAAAACAAAGTTACAATGTGCTGCACAGTTTAAAAACCTACATGCAGCCCTAATTTAAAAGCAGGCACAGACTCAGACGAAGATCCACTGGAATTGTATTCCCTAACTGTAGGGCAAAAGCTCATACAGTCCCAGTAACTCACTAATATTTTGGGAGAAAAATCATTTATGCTTTGAAAAAAATTCATTCAATTTTAAACTCATTTCAATGCTATGATTTGCAAATCTCCTCGGCCCATAATTTATTCACAGTACAACATAAACAACATATCAGATGTTGAAACTGTGAAATTGTACCATTTCATGGAAAATATTAACTCATTTTCAATTTGATGGCAGCAACACATTTTTAAAAAATTGAACAGGGAGACATTTATTATTGTGTAGCATTGTTTAACATCATAAAACATGCACCAAATGTTTTCTATTGGTGAAAGGTCTGGACTGCAGGCAGTGCAGTTCAGCACCCGGATTCTTCTCCTGTGAAGCCGTACTGTTGTGATGGATGCAGTATGTGGTTTAGCATTGTCTTGGTGAAATATGCAAGACCTTCCCTGAAAGACACGTTGTCCTGATGGGAGCATATGTTGTTCTAAAACCTCTATGTACTTTCATACATTGATGGTGATGCTGATTCTCGGAATCTTTTAATAATATTACTTTTTTTAAAGTGCGGTTGTAAAGGCGTGAGTAGCTAGGTACAATAGATTAAATACAAATAAATATTTTAATAATAAGGATGAGCAGAGGTGGGTGGAGACAATTGGGACCAGGCCTGGAGGGTGCTTGACTGAATATCTCTGGACAGGTAGGTGGCACTCTAATTTACGGTAAGTTGCCTCGAAGGAGCATTGAGTAGATGATTAGAGGGAAGCCAGGAAAAATTACATATGTAAGGTGGAGAACCTGAGGAGGAGTGACTGAGCAGGTATGGTAGTGAGCTGGGAGAGGAGAGGCTAAGCAGGTAAGATTGGATTGGTGGTCTGATGGTGAAGCAGGTAAGGTGGCAGTGTCCAGTTGGTGTTAAGTGGTTGAGCTGGAGAGACAGAGAGACTTGAGGGCAGAGGCAGGGGTTACATAAACAAGTCCTGATATGAGTGGTACAGTGGTGAGGGATCCTGGCTTCACAGGTGTAAAGAGGAGAGTGGAAAGAGGAAAAGTCTATGCAGTGGTGCTGATTATATCAAGGTGTATTCCAAATCCAGATCCAGTCCGCAATACAATGTTCAAAGTCCCAATCCAAATCCAATATCAAAATCCAATAATCAATTAATATTTCAAAAGTCTGATTTAAAATCCAGATCCAGATCCAGAGGTATAACAGAAATAACTTCTGAGTGTTCAGGTCAGGAAATCAGAGCGGGCAGGAAAATCGCAGACATATGAGAAGTATAAGAATAAACTGGCTGAAGAGACACTGCACCCAGTACAGGAGATATTCTGGTGGGAAGCTGAGGGAGAGCAGGGTAAAGACAGACAGATGAACAGGTGAAACAAGTAAACACACATTAGCCAAACTCTGAGCAAAATAATTTGCTGTTGTAAAACAGCAGAGCCAGAGAGAATAGATGGATTAGCAGCAGGAAGTGGTGAGAAGTTAACAGGTTAACAAGAGTTAACCTCTTAAAGTTAACTTTAAGACACATCATGAGAGAGGAGAAGGTCAAGAGTAGGTGCTTCTTTGTGTGTGGGACTTTTAGCAAGTTAAAGAAACAGACTCAACATGATCAATGAAATCAGTTCCGAATAAAGAGATGGTAGGAGCTGACTGATATATGAACTAAAGAATCACTGGGAAGATGCCATTTCTCATACTGACTTGACGTGATCCTCTAGAGTGAAGATGTGAAGGGGAGCAGCATTGTGGCACGAGCAGGTTGAGATGGTCAAAACCCGTCTGAGCTCAGTTAAGAAAGGATCAGATTTGGATCAGCTTTATTTTACCAATACCGACCCTTTAAAATGTACCCAGCTTTAAATCATAGCTACTAATTATGAAGGAATAATGACTGAATTGTGACACTCAGTGGCAGAGCAGGAACATACACTTTTCCACAGTGATGAATTGTTGCTTTATTTGGTTTTGTACTTGTTTCAACTGCCAAACACATGGGAACTGCATGATTTTAAACCTTTTTTTTTTTATAAACAGGTTTTTAATATGAGTCCTTGGTTTATTGTTTATTCTGCAAATGCCACAGCTGCCGAGCTCATTGTCTAAATATAGAACGTGGTTTATTGAAATTACTTGCGGTAAAATAAATCAGAGATGTTGATTGGTTCAGGTGGAATGTTCTTTTTAGTGTGCCAGAAAAGAGCAGAGAAGAAACCATTCCTAGACAGACAATCACAGTGGTTTAATGATCGTTTAACTATTATAGCAGCATGTGTCCTGGTCTGTCCATGCCAGTTTAGACTTAAATATGTCAAAAGCAAATGGACAGTTTGCCAGAACCCTTTCTGCAAACACTTGAGTCCCTCGCATAATGAATGTTCTGTAGACTCTTCTGCCAACTATTTTCAAGTAGTAAACATTTTTTTCAAATATATTTAAGTGGTCAAAGTCTGCTCAAAGCCAACACTTGATATTTAGTGGTGGAACAAAGTTCCATATAATCCAATCCACAGTTACATAATTATCATGGAGAAACATTCCTTATTACATTATTGTAGGTTGTGTGTGTGTGTGTGTGTGTGTGTGTGTGTGTGTGTGTGTGTGAATGACTCAATCTCTTTCCGATAACATTACTCACAGGTTTTTACATCTTCATAAGTCTGAAAGCCAATCAGATGACAACGAATCAGACTACAACGAATTATGTAAGATGTGTGTCTGTCTCTCTCTCTCCTGATATTTTCTGATCATCTTAATCACCTGTAGTTTCCAGCAAATTCCTGCTTTGTAAGCTCAACAGGAACTGACAGCTTTTTTAGTGGAGTATAGACAATGTGAGTGAATATTGAGAAACAAAAAGGAAGAACTTGTTAATTAATGAAAATATTCGCTACTAAATAATAACTATATAGAGAACAGACTGGGAGATATTATATTAATGAGTCCGTCATTAATGGTAAGGTCATAATTATGTTTACATAAACACAGTAATAGTCATCAACTAATAAGTTGTTCGTCTTCAACTCCAAACCGCAAAGTATCAAAAGTTTATGTGCTTGTCACTATATAATCATTAATTCAATCATTATAATCAATCCGTCTTGTTGTGTGCCTTACAGTGAAGTGACACCTCACAAGGAGCATTATTAGTATTACAGTAGTAGTAGAAAGTAATGTTTTTAATTGATAATGTTTTTGTGCTGGTTGTGTGCAAAATATTAGTACTTCAGTGAATCTAATAGATTTTTAATACCAACTCACATTTGGTGAACTTTTTCTAGTCTACGTGGGCTAGTTACTTTTACTTTACTTTAATACGGATACATACACAGTCCAGGACAACAAAAGCAACACACACACACACAAAACAGCAAAAAAGGGATTTTATAATATCACATATTTACATATAAGCTAAAACGCCAATGGCTCCACATTTGATAGAAGAACATGACCAAGCTTAGCGTGGAGTTCATCAGTGGTAAGATGATGCTACTTACAGTTGTTACTATGTTTTAATGAACTGATTTTTGTTGAAACATTTCAACTGTTTCAGAACTGTATTTCTGAAAAGCACTGTGGGGCTACTGTAAGAGTCAGAAATGTTTAATTTATTCAGTTTTTCTAAAATATTGTTTGTAGTTAAAGTGCACAATGAACTCAGATACCTTTAAATCTAAACCAGGGCCATTAATTTATGAGTCAGTGACTCAATCTGTTTTTCCCCACATTAACCACAGGTGTGTACAGGTGCTAATACCCATCAGAGGAAAGAGTGATTATGTAAGATGTGTGTCTGTGTCTTTGTTCCAAGAGTTTCCGATAATCATAACCACCTCAAATTTCCAGTACTAAGGAATTTCACACTTTGTGAGCCAGGCAATAGTTAGCACTGTCAATTACTTGTATAATCTCTGCTACAGAAATAATTTAGTGCCAGACTGGCTTAAGATTGATACGGATACCAAAAGCATCTGAAAACCAAGATGACTGTAAAAAGTTCGAAATTATCTCTTACTGTGTCTTCAGAAACTGAAGGAACGCAACATGAGTCTAACATACAACTTCAACTAAGTGATGTTGAAATGAGAGAAATAGAACTAAACATGCAGATAAATAAATCAGGGAATTGATTTGCCTTCTTAATGGTTGACTCCTTAAGCTGTGCTCGACTACATGTCAACAGAGCAAATTTCTTCAGTTGATGGACCAGACAAACCAGAATGATGTGAACTTTTGGAAATGATGTATAAGTGTGACTAATGCCACTGCAAAAAAAAGAGGGAGCAGTAAACTCTCCACACTGCATTTGCTGTTTGAGCTGCATATGATGACGATGATCAGGACACAGAACATGACAACCCAAAAAAATAACCCAATCCAGTCTGTCTGAGAGTTAAATACTGGATATCTATGTAGAGTAATAGTTTGTACCTGGAGCTTAACCAGACCTTTCATTAACCAATGTGACTGAATAAAAAAGTTGAATGTGACTGTTTCTAAATTTAACTTGTTTGAATAATTGTAAACATTGTGGTCACTAAAGTCAATCAGTTTATTACTGAAAATGTGTCCATAACCTTAGTCATTCATAGATCTCTTCACAGCACCAGTCACCTCAAGTACACGAGAGATAAAAGTTTATTTGAATCTTTAATCCAAATCCAGCACAAATCAATCAGTCTCTAAAGTGTTATTGTCACAGCAGCAGACAGCCCAATTGAGTAATATTTAAATCTGTTTATTATCATTTCCAAAAATCCAACAGCATTAATTAATTCGTGGTTACAGAGCTCTGAGTAATTTCCTCTCAGCTAATGTGACTAACAATGTCCTTTTTTTTTCATCTTCCGACACCAGTTAACCAGACCATTCAGATGGTTCTTATCGACCTGAGGAACCGTCCTCTGAGCAAGGCCAACATCACCAGCAAGTCAGATTCCGTCCTCAGCCTCTACCACAGCCTCATCACAGGCAATAAAGACTTCCCTGTGATTAGCTGTGAGAGAGCCTTCAACTCATCTGTGATCACCACACCTTTTCTCAACACCCAGCAGAGCCAGAGCGAGAACACCAGACCATCTCCTCTTACGCTGGCACCAACAGCTGTGATGGTGCACACTGGAGGCTCCAGGTCTTCTCCTCTGACCATTTGGACCCCAGTTCATCCTGAGAAGGCCGAGCTCAGAGCGCAGGAACTGTGTTCCCAAAATTGAGTTTTGTGACAGCTCCTTCATCAGAGTCATCTCGGCTGTGTACCACTCAGACAGCAGAGAGCTGGACAACTACTGGAGAGTAACTGATTACAGTGCCGACGGACACACTCATGTCTGTGAAAACAGCTACTGCAAATGGATTTTTCAAGAAAAGTCCAGGTTTACTGAATGGGACTGAATCATCACTAAGGTGTAAGCACGTGGAGCAAACTCATTAGCTCCTGTTTTAATCCAGAGCAACTTACAAGTGAGGTACAAAGCAAGCAAAACATTAAAAGCCCAGTGTGACACGTTTCCATTTCATGCAACATAAGTGCAAGATAGAACAGATAGGAACAGTTTTTTGTTTTGTTTTTTAGTTTAAGTGCATAAGATTTTGTGGAACAGTTTTATCTGATTATTTTCTGAATATAGAGAGTGAGGCTGCTGAGCGTCCAGAGTTCTATTTTAGATCAGCCTCCCAAATGATTATTTGGACCAAATGTGAGTTGTGGGATGTCAACAAAGAACAAAAACCTGGAATGTGGTCAGTGGACGTTAAGTGAAGCCACTGGTTACTGAGATGAGACAGAGGACATTTACATTTACATTTACATTTAGTCATTTAGCTTATCCAAAGCGACTTACAAGTGAGGTACAAGGCAAGCAAAAATCTAAGTCAAGGAGAAATAATAATAATAATTGGAATAAGCTTTATTTTACCAATACCGGCCCTTTAAAATGTACCCAGCTTTAAATCATAGCCACTAATTATGAAGGAATAATGAATGAATAGTGACACTCAGTGGCAGAGCAGGAACATACACTTTTCCACAGTGATAAATTGTTGCTTTATTTGGTTTTGTCCTTGTTTCAACTGCCAACAACATGTGAACTACATGATTTTAAATTTGATTTTATTATTTTTTTATATGATCAGTGTTTGAGTCCTGGGTTTATTGATTATTCTTCAAATCCCACAGCTGCAGAGCTCATTGTCTAAATATAGAACATCTGGTTTATTGAAATTACTTGCGGTAGAATAAATCAGAGATGTTGATTGGTTCAGGTGGAATGTTCTTTTTAGTGTGCCAGAAAAGAGCAGAGAAGAAACCATTCCAAAACAGACAATCACAGTGGTTTATTGATTGTTTAACTATTATAGCAGCATGTCTCATGGTCTGTCCATGCTAGTTTAGACTTAAATATGTCAAAAGCAAATGGACATTTTGCCAGAAACGTTTCTGCAAACACTTGAGTCCCTCGCATAATGAATGTTCTGTAAACTTTTCTGCCAACTATTTTCAAGTAGTAAACATTTTTTTCAAATATATTTAGATTTGGTCAAAGTCTGCTCAAAGCCAACACTTGATATTTAGTGGTGGAACTAAGTTCCATATAATCCAATCCACAGTTACCTTTTTTAAGAAGAACATTCCTTTTTACACTGTTAAACTTATTACACTATTGCATGGTTGTGTGTGTGTGTGTATGGTGTTTGTGTGTGAGTGTGTGTATCTCTTTCCCATTACATTACTCACAGGTGTTTGTGACTTATGTTCATAAGGCTTAAAGCCAATCAGATGCAAGACTATAACTTATTATGTAAGATGTGTGTCTGTCTCGCTCTCTCCTGATATTTTCTGATCATCTTAATCACCTGTAGTTTCCAGCAAATTTCTGCTTTGTGAGCTCAACAGGAACTGACAGCTTTTTTAGTGGAGTATAGAAAATGTGAGTGAATATTGAGAAACAAAAAGGGAAGAACTTGTTAATTAATGAAAATATTTGCTACTAACTAATAACTATATAGAGAACAGACTGGGAGATACTATATTAATGAGTCCGTGATTAATGGTAAGGTCATAATTATGTTTACATAAACACAGTAATAGTCATCATCTCATAATTTGGTCCTCTCTAACTCCAAACCATGAAATATCTTCTACTTGTCACTATCTAATCATTATTATCAATCAGTGTAATTGTTTGGTGCATGTGTATTAGTTTGTGAAAGCGGTGATGAGTATAATAAAGTACTTTTCAAATCTGCAGAAATATTTTAGCTTGAATGGAATACAATGATGAAAAGTTAGTTTCTATCTTTCCATGTTTCATTTCTGCCCCTCCACAAACTATTGTCAAAACAGATGAGAACCCCATAAAACATAGATTGGTTCTTCTTAACCTGACAGTAACTTGTGCTGAGTCTTTATTTTAATGTTTATAAAGCAGGACTTGTGTTCATTTGTCGGTCAGTGACTCAATCTGTTTTTCCCCACATTAACCACAGGTGTGTACAGGTGCTAATACCAATCAGAGGAAATAGTGATTATGTAAGATGTGTGTCTGTGTCTTTGTTCCAAGAGTTTCTGATAATCTTAACCACCTCCAGCTCTGAGGAAGTTCATACTTTGTGAGCCAAACATTAATTAACACTGTGCTTTAGGAGTAATTTACTTATATAATCTTCAGTAGACAAATGGTTTAGTGCCAGACTGGCCACAGATTGTTACAGGTTCTAATTATGAGATTTGAACCTTTGAGTTTTTTGTTTAGTTTTTATTACTTTATGCAGGGTCAAAATAGTTGCAAAATGATTGAAAAAAAGAACATCTAGCTCTAGGAAATTAATGGAGTTGTTTTGTGAATCAAAAATGTATAAAAAAGAACATAATAAAAGCAAGTTACCCTAAAGAAAAGTTTTTCTTCTATCTGTACGTTCTATTTAACTCATGTGTGTTAGTGTATCCTGTTGTAATGTGCTTTATAAATGTAGGTGGCAGTGTTTCTAAATTACTAGTACTTCATCCTTAGCACATATTGCCATATTGAATTTATCAGTTATATACCATATACCTGGGGGCCATAACGTACTGTTATATTACTGTACTATTATAGGCACGACTGATTTTGGGTCCAGAACAAACATAAAACCAGTGATCGGTTTGCTCATAAAACAAAAACAGGCAACCAGGCTATATTAAATATGCCTTTGATCATATTACAGTCATGACTGAGAACATTGTTTGACATTGTAAGCAGCATGAACAAATGTCAAGGTTTTGTGTACTATTTGTGAACTAATTTTCTGTTAACATAGAATGTTAGAAAGTAAATAATACTTTGACTCCTTCTTCTCAATCCTGATTTTGTATGCGAACAAGGATCTTACTCAAATATTGTTGATTTCTTATCCAGTCAGAAAAATGGCCGTCGTTGAACTAGAAGAGCCTCTCCCATCCACAACAAAAGATGAGGGAGATGTTGAGGTTGTGGTCTCACCAGGTATCCAGACACACAGAGTTTCAGAGGCAGATGAAGTTCCCTGTGATGTCTGCAATGAGTACAAGTCGTGCCTCGTCTGCCAGGCCTCTTATTTTGAAATTCCCCAAACACCCCACCTAAGGGAACCTGCACTACAGAGACACAGAGGTTCTTTTCCTGCTCTCCATTTACAGAAATTTCTTTTTTTCACAACATTTTCTAAACTAATCTGAATGGGCTCATTGAGGAGCTCGAACAGAGGCTTGATGAGCCTCTGTTCCTGCCTGAGCCTCAAAACAGATCAGAGATGTTCGTTGGTTCAGGTGGAATTTTTTTTCAGTGTTCCAGGAAAGAGAAGAGAAGAAATGATTCATAGACAGACAATCACAGTGGAATAATTCTTTAATTGTATTGGGTTAAAAACATCATCACCATTTTTCAAATTTTGTAACTATTATAATAACATGTCCCATGGTCTGTCCATGTTAGTTTAGAATTGAAAAATACCTCAAAATGAAATGGACAGTTTGTCCATTATAAACAAACTTCCTCACTTCATCCTGGAGAAACATTCCTTTTTATACTGTGATACTTATTGTGTGTGTGTGTGTGTGTGTGTGTGTGTGTGTGTGTGTGTGTGTGTGTGTGTGTGTGTGTGTGTGTGTGTGTGTGTGTGTGTGTGTGTGTGTGTGTGAACGACTCAATCTATTAGCTAGTACTACAGTACATCAATATATTTGTGGTTAAAGTGCACAATGAACTGTGACAACTTTAATCTAAACCAGGGCCATTCATTTTTATTTTTGCTTTTCTTGTCAACGAATCAGCATAAATGGAACAAGTCATGAGACGTCCACAGCTCCATATGTCTCCCTGTGCTCAGTATCAGTCATCATGGGAACTATTTCCCGACTAACTTTGTGGTGTGTGTGTGTGTGTGTGTGTATTAGTTTGTGTTTATTTTATTTTTAAGTGAGGTGATGAGTAAAATAAAGTAAAAACACAAATGTCCTCTATAATATGAAAAAATATTATAGAATGAATGGCCTAAAATGATGAAAGTAGTTAAAGTTACTGTCTTTTGTTCCCATGTTTCATTTCTGCCCTTCCACAAATTATTGTGAAAAAGGACAAGAACACCACAGAAATATGGATTGGTTCCTCTTGCTGAGTCTTTATTTTAATCTTTATAAAGCAGGACATGTTTTCATTTGTGAGTCAGTGACTCAATCTGTTTTTCCCCACATTAACCACAGGTGTGTACAGGTGCTAATACCCATCAGAGGAAAGAGTGATTATGTAAGATGTGTGTCTGTGTATTTGTTCCAAGAGTTTCCTATAACCACCTTAAATTTCCAGTACTAAGGAATTTCACACTTTGTGAGCCAGGCAATAGTTAGCACTGTCAATTACTTGTATAATCTCTGCTACAGAAATAATTTAGTGCCAGACTGGCTTAAGATTGATACGGATACCAAAAGCATCTGAAAACCAAGATGACTGTAAAAAGTTCGAAATTATCTCTTACTGTGTCTTCAGAAACTGAAGGAACGCAACATGAGTCTAATATACAACTTCAACTAAGTGATGTTGAAATGAGAGAAATAGAACTAAACATGCAGATAAATAAATCAGGGAATTGATTTGCCTTCTTAATGGTTGACTCCTTAAGCTGTGCTCGACTACATGTCAACAGAGCAAATTTCTTCAGTTGATGGACCAGACAAACCAGAATGATGTGAACTTTTGGAAATGATGTATAAGTGTGACTAATGCCACTGCAAAAAAAAGAGGGAGCAGTAAACTCTCCACACTGCATTTGCTGTTTGAGCTGCATATGATGACGATGATCAGGACACAGAACATGACAACCCAAAAAAATAACCCAATCCAGTCTGTCTGAGAGTTAAATACTGGATATCTATGTAGAGTAATAGTTTGTACCTGGAGCTTAACCAGACCTTTCATTAACCAATGTGACTGAATAAAAAAGTTGAATGTGACTGTTTCTAAATTTAACTTGTTTGAATAATTGTAAACATTGTGGTCACTAAAGTCAATCAGTTTATTACTGAAAATGTGTCCATAACCTTAGTCATTCATAGATCTCTTCACAGCACCAGTCACCTCAAGTACACGAGAGATAAAAGTTTATTTGAATCTTTAATCCAAATCCAGCACAAATCAATCAGTCTCTAAAGTGTTATTGTCACAGCAGCAGACAGCCCAATTGAGTAATATTTAAATCTGTTTATTATCATTTCCAAAAATCCAACAGCATTAATTAATTCGTGGTTACAGAGCTCTGAGTAATTTCCTCTCAGCTAATGTGACTAACAATGTCCTTTTTTTTTCATCTTCCGACACCAGTTAACCAGACCATTCAGATGGTTCTTATCGACCTGAGGAACCGTCCTCTGAGCAAGGCCAACATCACCAGCAAGTCAGATTCCGTCCTCAGCCTCTACCACAGCCTCATCACAGGCAATAAAGACTTCCCTGTGATTAGCTGTGAGAGAGCCTTCAACTCATCTGTGATCACCACACCTTTTCTCAACACCCAGCAGAGCCAGAGCGAGAACACCAGACCATCTCCTCTTACGCTGGCACCAACAGCTGTGATGGTGCACACTGGAGGCTCCAGGTCTTCTCCTCTGACCATTTGGACCCCAGTTCATCCTGAGAAGGCCGAGCTCAGAGCGCAGGAACTGTGTTCCCAAAATTGAGTTTTGTGACAGCTCCTTCATCAGAGTCATCTCGGCTGTGTACCACTCAGACAGCAGAGAGCTGGACAACTACTGGAGAGTAACTGATTACAGTGCCGACGGACACACTCATGTCTGTGAAAACAGCTACTGCAAATGGATTTTTCAAGAAAAGTCCAGGTTTACTGAATGGGACTGAATCATCACTGAGGTGTAAGCACGTGGAGCAAACTCATTAGCTCCTGTTTTAATCCAGAGCAACTTACAAGTGAGGTACAAAGCAAGCAAAACATTAAAAGCCCAGTGTGACACGTTTCCATTTCATGCAACATAAGTGCAAGATAGAACAGATAGGAACAGTTTTTTGTTTTGTTTTTTAGTTTAAGTGCATAAGATTTTGTGGAACAGTTTTATCTGATTATTTTCTGAATATAGAGAGTGAGGCTGCTGAGCGTCCAGAGTTCTATTTTAGATCAGCCTCCCAAATGATTATTTGGACCAAATGTGAGTTGTGGGATGTCAACAAAGAACAAAAACCTGGAATGTGGTCAGTGGACGTTAAGTGAAGCCACTGGTTACTGAGATGAGACAGAGGACATTTACATTTACATTTACATTTAGTCATTTAGCTTATCCAAAGCGACTTACAAGTGAGGTACAAGGCAAGCAAAAATCTAAGTCAAGGAGAAATAATAATAATAATTGGAATAAGCTTTATTTTACCAATACCGGCCCTTTAAAATGTACCCAGCTTTAAATCATAGCCACTAATTATGAAGGAATAATGAATGAATAGTGACACTCAGTGGCAGAGCAGGAACATACACTTTTCCACAGTGATAAATTGTTGCTTTATTTGGTTTTGTCCTTGTTTCAACTGCCAACAACATGTGAACTACATGATTTTAAATTTGATTTTATTATTTTTTTATATGATCAGTGTTTGAGTCCTGGGTTTATTGATTATTCTTCAAATCCCACAGCTGCAGAGCTCATTGTCTAAATATAGAACATCTGGTTTATTGAAATTACTTGCGGTAGAATAAATCAGAGATGTTGATTGGTTCAGGTGGAATGTTCTTTTTAGTGTGCCAGAAAAGAGCAGAGAAGAAACCATTCCAAAACAGACAATCACAGTGGTTTATTGATTGTTTAACTATTATAGCAGCATGTCTCATGGTCTGTCCATGCTAGTTTAGACTTAAATATGTCAAAAGCAAATGGACATTTTGCCAGAAACGTTTCTGCAAACACTTGAGTCCCTCGCATAATGAATGTTCTGTAAACTTTTCTGCCAACTATTTTCAAGTAGTAAACATTTTTTTCAAATATATTTAGATTTGGTCAAAGTCTGCTCAAAGCCAACACTTGATATTTAGTGGTGGAACTAAGTTCCATATAATCCAATCCACAGTTACCTTTTTTAAGAAGAACATTCCTTTTTACACTGTTAAACTTATTACACTATTGCATGGTTGTGTGTGTGTGTGTATGGTGTTTGTGTGTGAGTGTGTGTATCTCTTTCCCATTACATTACTCACAGGTGTTTGTGACTTATGTTCATAAGGCTTAAAGCCAATCAGATGCAAGACTATAACTTATTATGTAAGATGTGTGTCTGTCTCGCTCTCTCCTGATATTTTCTGATCATCTTAATCACCTGTAGTTTCCAGCAAATTTCTGCTTTGTGAGCTCAACAGGAACTGACAGCTTTTTTAGTGGAGTATAGAAAATGTGAGTGAATATTGAGAAACAAAAAGGGAAGAACTTGTTAATTAATGAAAATATTTGCTACTAACTAATAACTATATAGAGAACAGACTGGGAGATACTATATTAATGAGTCCGTGATTAATGGTAAGGTCATAATTATGTTTACATAAACACAGTAATAGTCATCATCTCATAATTTGGTCCTCTCTAACTCCAAACCATGAAATATCTTCTACTTGTCACTATCTAATCATTATTATCAATCAGTGTAATTGTTTGGTGCATCTGTATTAGTTTGTGAGAGCGGTGATGAGTATAATAAAGTACTTTTCAAATCTGCAGAAATATTTTAGCTTGAATGGAATACAATGATGAAAAGTTAGTTTCTATCTTTCCATGTTTCATTTCTGCCCCTCCACAAACTATTGTCAAAACAGATGAGAACCCCATAAAACATAGATTGGTTCTTCTTAACCTGACAGTAACTTGTGCTGAGACTTTATTTTAATGTTTACAAAGCAGGACTTGTGTTCATTTGTCGGTCAGTGACTCAATCTGTTTTTCCCCACATTAACCACAGGTGTGTACAGGTGCTAATACCAATCAGAGGAAATAGTGATTATGTAAGATGTGTGTCTGTGTCTTTGTTCCAAGAGTTTCTGATAATCTTAACCACCTCCAGCTCTGAGGAAGTTCATACTTTGTGAGCCAAACATTAATTAACACTGTGCTTTAGGAGTAATTTACTTATATAATCTTCAGTAGACAAATGGTTTAGTGCCAGACTGGCCACAGATTGTTACAGGTTCTAATTATGAGATTTGAACCTTTGAGTTTTTTGTTTAGTTTTTATTACTTTATGCAGGGTCAAAATAGTTGCAAAATGATTGAAAAAAAGAACATCTAGCTCTAGGAAATTAATGGAGTTGTTTTGTGAATCAAAAATGTATAAAAAAGAACATAATAAAAGCAAGTTACCCTAAAGAAAAGTTTTTCTTCTATCTGTACGTTCTATTTAACTCATGTGTGTTAGTGTATCCTGTTGTAATGTGCTTTATAAATGTAGGTGGCAGTGTTTCTAAATTACTAGTACTTCATCCTTAGCACATATTGCCATATTGAATTTATCAGTTATATACCATATACCTGGGGGCCATAACGTACTGTTATATTACTGTACTATTATAGGCACGACTGATTTTGGGTCCAGAACAAACATAAAACCAGTGATCGGTTTGCTCATAAAACAAAAACAGGCAACCAGGCTATATTAAATATGCCTTTGATCATATTACAGTCATGACTGAGAACATTGTTTGACATTGTAAGCAGCATGAACAAATGTCAAGGTTTTGTGTACTATTTGTGAACTAATTTTCTGTTAACATAGAATGTTAGAAAGTAAATAATACTTTGACTCCTTCTTCTCAATCCTGATTTTGTATGCGAACAAGGATCTTACTCAAATATTGTTGATTTCTTATCCAGTCAGAAAAATGGCCGTCGTTGAACTAGAAGAGCCTCTCCCATCCACAACAAAAGATGAGGGAGATGTTGAGGTTGTGGTCTCACCAGGTATCCAGACACACAGAGTTTCAGAGGCAGATGAAGTTCCCTGTGATGTCTGCAATGAGTACAAGTCGTGCCTCGTCTGCCAGGCCTCTTATTTTGAAATTCCCCAAACACCCCACCTAAGGGAACCTGCACTACAGAGACACAGAGGTTCTTTTCCTGCTCTCCATTTACAGAAATTTCTTTTTTTCACAACATTTTCTAAACTAATCTGAATGGGCTCATTGAGGAGCTCGAACAGAGGCTTGATGAGCCTCTGTTCCTGCCTGAGCCTCAAAACAGATCAGAGATGTTCGTTGGTTCAGGTGGAATTTTTTTTCAGTGTTCCAGGAAAGAGAAGAGAAGAAACGATTCATAGACAGACAATCACAGTGGAATAATTCTTTAATTGTATTGGGTTAAAAACATCATCACCATTTTTCAAATTTTGTAACTATTATAATAACATGTCCCATGGTCTGTCCATGTTAGTTTAGAATTGAAAAATACCTCAAAATGAAATGGACAGTTTGTCCATTATAAACAAACTTCCTCACTTCATCCTGGAGAAACATTCCTTTTTATACTGTGATACTTATTGTGTGTGTGTGTGTGTGTGTGTGTGTGTGTGTGTGTGTGTGTGTGTGTGTGTGTGTGTGTGTGTGTGTGTGTGTGTGTGTGTGTGTGTGTGTGTGTGTGAACGACTCAATCTATTAGCTAGTACTACAGTACATCAATATATTTGTGGTTAAAGTGCACAATGAACTGTGACAACTTTAATCTAAACCAGGGCCATTCATTTTTATTTTTGCTTTTCTTGTCAACGAATCAGCATAAATGGAACAAGTCATGAGACGTCCACAGCTCCATATGTCTCCCTGTGCTCAGTATCAGTCATCATGGGAACTATTTCCCGACTAACTTTGTGGTGTGTGTGTGTGTGTGTGTGTATTAGTTTGTGTTTATTTTATTTTTAAGTGAGGTGATGAGTAAAATAAAGTAAAAACACAAATGTCCTCTATAATATGAAAAAATATTATAGAATGAATGGCCTAAAATGATGAAAGTAGTTAAAGTTACTGTCTTTTGTTCCCATGTTTCATTTCTGCCCTTCCACAAATTATTGTGAAAAAGGACAAGAACACCACAGAAATATGGATTGGTTCCTCTTGCTGAGTCTTTATTTTAATCTTTATAAAGCAGGACATGTTTTCATTTGTGAGTCAGTGACTCAATCTGTTTTTCCCCACATTAACCACAGGTGTGTACAGGTGCTAATACCCATCAGAGGAAAGAGTGATTATGTAAGATGTGTGTCTGTGTATTTGTTCCAAGAGTTTCCTATAACCACCTTAAATTTCCAGTACTAAGGAATTTCACACTTTGTGAGCCAGGCAATAGTTAGCACTGTGCTTCATGAGTCAGTTACTTGTATAATCTCTGCTAGAGAAATAATTTAGTGCCAGACTGGCTTAAGATTGATACGGATACGAAAAGCATCTGAAAACCAAGATGACTGTAAAAAGTATGAAATTATCTCTTATTGTGTCTTCAGAAACTGCTAAAGGAACGCAACATGACAAACACAACAGATTTTGTTGTATGTCCAATATACAACTTCAACTAGGTGATGTTGAAATGAGAGAAATAGAACTAAACATGCAGGTAAATAAATTAGGAATTTGATTTGCACAATTTATTATATATTTGTGTCACCCCCCTCTTCCTTTTGATGCCTAATAACTGTATCTCATCTGAGTAAAATGTCACCTTCTTATTGGTCGGTCAATTTCTTCAGTTAATGGACCAGAAAAACCAGAATGATGTGAACGTTTGGGTGGACTCTGATGTAGACTGTGTGACTAATGCCACTGCAAAACAAAGAGGGAGTATTTAAACTCTTCACACTGCATTTGCTGTTTGAGCTGCATATGATGAGGATGATCCGGACACAGAGCATGACAGCCCAAACAGGTAAGAAAGTTACTAACATTAAACACTGTAATGACATAAATAATTCAATGAATTTAATACAAAACTAAGATTTAAAGTTTATAGTTAAAACCTTTAAATGCATATAATGGTTGGCATGAAATAACATGCATTTATGCAACATGTTAATTAGTATTTTTTGTAAATTTATTTGTAAATATTCTTTTAGTTATAAAAATAAGACTAAAATCTATATAATTTCTCTGGCTTTCTTTGATTTGCAATAATACATCATATTTGTATGTAGTGTCTGATTGTGTTGGGTCACACGGCAGCATGTGTCAGTTGTCACAATGTCATCTAACAAATCAAAGTAGCAAAAGTTTCCTACTTTTAAATATTACATTTTTATATTCTACAAAGACCTCAAATAATCTCACCTATTAAATAATCATCACAATGGCTTTACTGGCAACAGCTGGTTGTTGATGGTGCTATTAAGTATAGTAACCTAATATTAGTTAGTGTTGGAAGTAACATGGTGTTGAGCCTCAGAGTTTAAGGCCTAGAACAAACATAAAACCAGTGAATGTACCAGTCCAGTGAGCACACATCATACATTGAGTCCTCTTTTAGGATTTCTGTCAAATATTGTTGATTTCTTTTCCAGTCAGAAACATGGCCTGCGTTCCACTGGAGGAGCAGTTGAAATGTTGCATCTGTCTTGACACCTACACAGACCCGGTCTCCATCCCATGTGGACACAACTTCTGCCTGGACTGCATTGAAGGTTACTGGAATACAAAGAAAAAGGCAGAGTGTCCTCTGTGCAAAGAAGTTTTCAAAAAACGCCCACAGCTCAGGATCAACCGAACTTTTGCTGAAATCATTGATGTCATAAAAAGGTAGGTTTTAAAAAGTGTGTCATTTGTACTTTGTTAGAGTTTTAGTTCTTTTTAATATCAGGGCAGACCACAGAGAAATCTGAACTGAATTGAGATTTAACAGAACTTTTATCAAATCAATAGGTTTTTGTTGTCCAGACAAAAAGACGAGGGGTTTTTTGACATTTCAAGTGTCAAGTCAGAGGAAGATGAAGTTCCCTGTGATGTCTCCAATGACTACAAGTCAGCATCAGTCAAGTCGTGCCTTGTCTGCCAGGCCTCTTATTGTGAAATTCACCTGACACCCCACCTAAGGGAATCGGCACTGCAAAGACACAGGCTGATGGATCCAGACATATTTTCCAGCAGTCACCTCTGCAGAAACCACAACAAGCCACTGACAAGGTTCTGCAAGCAGGATCACACAACTGTGTGTGAGAAGTGTATCAAGATGGACCACAAACACCACAAAACTGTCCCCATGGTGAAGGAGAGCGATCGCATCAAGGTTAGGAAAAGTTTATTTTATGAGACGTTAGTTTTCTTAGTGCTTTCCTTTTTGCACATATTTAAAAATCTATTTGTTTCGTGACATTTTCTAGACCAATCTGAGGGACTCAAAGGCTAAAATTCAATTCATGATCCAGACCAGACTCAGAAAAATGAAGGATATCGAAAATTCAGCGGCTCTGAGCAAGGTAAATTCCACATTGTTGTATGGATGCATGTTCAGACATTAGGTTTGCCTGTTCTTTTGTTTTTTGCTTTTTTTATAATCAAGTTTAATTTTCTCAATATACAGAAATTCACTGAGGAAGAGATTAAGAGCAGTTCTCAGGTCTGCTCCAAGCTGATAACCACCATCCAGACACACCTGGACTTGCTCATTGAGGAGCTCAAACAAACGCAGGAAGAAGCTGAGAATAGAGCTGAGGGGCTGCTCGATGAGCTGGAGCAGGAAATCAACGACCTGCAGATTAGGAACAGTGAGCTGCAGCACCTGGAGCTCACTCAGAAACCTCTTCATGTCCTGCAGGTTAGAAACATGAGCTACAAAACCATTTAAACTCTAACAGTACTGTGCTCTGTCAAAACATGAAGATCTGGACATTTGACAAATTTGTCTTAACTTATTTCAGAGTTTCCCATCTCTGAGACAACTCCCATCCACTAGGGAGTGGTCTGAGATCACAGTCCCTTCTGATAACTGTGTGGGGGTAGTGAGGAAAACTGTCTCTAATTTGGTGGACGTCTGTAGGAAGATTGAAAGCAAACTGTCTGAAGAAGGTAAGAAATTCTCAATGTATCAACTTCAGAACTGATGATAAAGGTTTTTATGAAAAATCCTAAAAGAACTCTTCTCCTTCTTTGCAGAGGTAGACAAGATGAATCAATATGCAGGTATGTTCATAAACATATTTTCTTTACCTATTTCATTGATCAAAATCTGTTCATATTTAACTTACCATTTATTTCTGTGTTTCCACAGTTGAAGTGACTCTGGATCCTGACACTGCATCCGGCTGGCTGCTCCTGTCTGCAGATAGAAAGAAGGTACTGACCTGTGTGATTGTATCATTCCAGATAACACTAACATGAAATAAACACAGCCTCAGAGCTAAAAAACATATAACACGTCAAGTCCTACACTAAAAATTAGTATATTATAGAAATGATAAGCCTGTCAAAGACAACAACAAAGTTCTTAATTATCCTAATGATTACACTGATGAAGAGGATGGTAATATTGATAAATATAATGACCTACAGGTGAGCTGCCAGAAGAACAAGATCCCAGTCCCAAACAATACTCAACGGTTTGACTCCTGCGTCTGTGTTTTGGGGAAACAAAGTTTCACATCTGGAAGATACTACTGGGTGGTTCAGGTAGGAGCTAACAAGCATGAATCACAGTTTAATCTTGTCCACTTATATTAAATCATTCATTTTACTAATGTAATATGTTTTCTTACAGGTTGGGGATAAAACAGACTGGGATCTTGGCCTGGCCAGGGAGTCCATCAACAGGAAGGGGGTCATCACAGTTCGTCCTGACAGAGGTTACTGGGCAATATGCCGCCGCAAAGGCGTCAGCCTCTCTGCCTGCGCTGGTCCCTCCATCACCCTCCAACTCCGGGAACCCCCACAGAAAGTTGGTGTATTCCTGAACTACGAGGAAGGTCTGGTGTCCTTTTATGACGCCGAAGCAAAGACTCACATTTACACTTACAGCGGGTGTGATTTCACTGAGCCTGTCTACCCATACTTTAACCCCTGTGTTCAAGACCAGGGAAAAAATGCAGCCCCTCTGGTGATTTGTCCTCTTGATGTTAATGTAGGACAAAACATAACCATTGAGTCAGTTGTGTGATGGTAAACTTTAATGATAAAACTATGTTTTATTCTTATTTAAGAAAATTATTAACCTATTTTGGTTTAAACTAACATGTTGTAATGCTTTGGTATTTGAGACATGCTGGTCCGTGATAGACCAAAAGTAATGAGTTCTTTTTGTTTAATACAAAAACAACGTAGGCACAATTTTACTGCCTTTAAGACATGATTACGATTTTCAGCTACTACATGAATTCTTAGCTTTATTAAGAATTAATCTAAAAGTGGTTGAAAGGGTACTGAATATGTTATATATCCATCATTTAGTCAAATCGCACAGATGTTTTTAATATTTTTTATTTTATTTAGTTTATTTTTCTAAGCTTTTGGATAACCACACTTTTCGTTTAACCTAATTTATTATACTGTATTAGTATTTCAGTCACACAGGTTTCACATGTGACAGGTTGAAACGCAAAAGATTTTTTTCATAATATATAATAATAATTTAATCACTCTCAGGAAGACGTGACACATTTACTGCCTGTAAGATGTTGGTCGGGTTTTTAGTTAACATGAATTGTTTTAATTTAACATTTAAAATGTCAAGCATTAAGTTAAAAACATTAAAAAGCATATGTACAACTATCTTGTCTTCATTATACAATCTGAATAAAATGCACCACCATTAGATTTTACTCAAAAACAAATGTTTGGTGTTACTCATTTGCTCTTGCCAATAAGTAGAACAGTATATAAAGAAAACATATTCAGCAATATGTCATTGCTAATAATTTTTGCTATGATGAGCTGTTTACTTACAGTATCAGAGAGTATCGGAGGATATATGGAGCTTTATAGTTCTGTTATGCGATGTGTAATATCTGAAGTAAAACAACGGATGAAGGGGGGACAGTTACAGCAGGGGGCTCAGGAGCCATGAGAACAGAAGGGCCACGGTCCTCGTGATGTTATTTAACGTCTGCTCCAACACAGGGGTTCCCTGGAACATAGAGATAGTTAGAGAGAGTGGGTGAGAGTAACTGGAAAAGAGAGAGAAGAACAGACATAAAGCTGAAGGGAGCAGGGAAACTGGACTCAACTGGGACGTCAACTGCTTTTATGTCGCTACAGAGCCAGCGCTAAGAGTGAGAGGTAGGCGTCCAGAATTCTTTCTGACCCAAACATTCTTAAACAAGTTTATTCAAGTGAAAATGGGCAGAGCTTTTATTGTTGGATGTGTTGTTCGTGCATTGATTCAGCTAACGATTAAAGGTCTCAAGATTTCATCAACAGCCTCTTTTAGTTTTACTGTCAGAGGTGTTGTTACATTGAAATATTTTTCATTTATTTATCATAGGATAATACAGATAACTACTGTATGAATTTAGTGTTCACGTTTTATGCGCCTTCTCAATATCGCTGCATTACCTTGACAAATTTTGCTGTTATATATCAAGTTGTTATATGTCAGTATTTATAGCACATGGTCATGTGTGTGCGTAAAGGAATGCACCTACACAGAGAGGGATTAATTTGGACAGGTACAGAGATAGAAAGAGTGGGAGTGTTTACTCACAGACGGCCTCTCAGTGGTGGGATTGTGATAGTCTGCTGTCCCCCCTCCCGGGTCCAGCTGGCAGCACTCATGTGAGCCTCGTCCTGGCCAAAGCATTAGCTCATCACTTCTTTTTTGGGGGCTTGTTTTTTTCTTTAGCACAGCCGCATTCCCTCATTTCTCTTTTGGTTAAAAGTGTAACTTCTTCTTCCATCTTACTAGACCATGATCACAGCAGCTCAGAGATGGTCATGGTCAGATTTTTATCCCATTTAATGTTACAGATGTGTATGTTAGAGTCATACATGTGACAAGATGCAGACCAGTGTGAGCACCACACTTCATTCATAACATTTTTCAGGTATCTTGATTTTATTTGAGCTCCTTCATGCTGTAACACTGCATCTGAGGAATGGCATTTTTTTAATTTTTGTTTGAGAAAGGGAATATATTCTTTAAAGAGTCTAAAGTTCCAGATTCCATTGTGGTGAAAGCAAGACAAAAATCGTTAACATACATGTACTTCCCTTTATTTTGATGGATAGAAATACCTGTAATATATTGTATGTTTTTCTACAATAGGAATACAATTTGATCAAACACACCAAGACAATGATTGTCTACAGAAGCATCCATGTTAAACATACAGTCATAGTTAATATTTTCTCTTGGATCAGAAGTGGTGGACTGATTGACCAACTTATTGGCATTGTGGTTTATAGAGGCAAAGCTATTGTGCATTTTATTTTCACCAACAAAAGCTGTCACTGACCAAAAGTATGACATCAGTATTGCTGGTGTCTGAGTCTCATACTGGAAACTGTTAACCAGTTCACATACTCACTACGCATCACATCACAACATAATTAATGCTTTTCCATAGGTGTGTGCAGTTCCAGTAAGGAATTGTAAAAACAAACCAATTAAAATTAATTACTCCTCACATGAGAAATGATCAGTTGTCACATCTGGTTAGTGCATTACACCATGTCTAATGTTTCTAGAAGATTGTTTTTGTGATTGCATTTTTTTTAAGAAGAAGAAAACATTTTTTAGATTGTAAACTTTTAGGGGACATAGTGGTTATACTCTTATGCAGAATTAATGGAAGACGCTCTGTGTCAAAAGGACAATTACAGAAAATAAAATCTTGCAAAATGCAAGATGTAAACACAAAACTCCATTTACAAATGCATTTGAAGCTTAGTTTTACATTGCACTGGTAAAATCTTTTTCTGTTGTCCACTGATTCAAACAGGCCTGGAGCTTTGGCAGTCCCCAATCTGGTCTGGATTCTGTGTCAGCAGCCATTAAAAAATTCTTTGTGAGGAACAGGATAAACATCGGTTAAAGCCTACTGCATGAACAAGGACTTCCTGTGTTGTTTTATTGGAATCTGTCATCTTGCAACCAACTAGTACTCTTCTACAAGAACAGTTCATCAATTGTTGGCACAACTATTGTGAAGAAGTTGTGAAGAATTGTTGTCTCAAATGCTGCTTCCAGGTGCAATTATGATCCTGTTACTTAAGTGACGTGCTCTCAGCCAACAAATCCCAAAAACACACCAGGTTCATCTTCATTTAAACTATGCTCTGCCCATCTCCTCCCACTGCACTCCACATTGCTCCCTGCTACATCTTTTTTATTGGAATGTTGCTTCTTGTCCACTGGGGGCCTTCAGAGGTCAGTTGCCAGAATGACACAGAGCCCATTGTGTTGGAGGGAAAGTGTCTTGTGGTATGCGACTCCACCCCCTCTGCAGAGCCATCGGGTAACGCTCTGGGCATGTCGGTAAGGTCAGGAACAGGTCGGGTGGCATTTTCAGCCATCAGAAACACCAACCATGAACCCTCTGAGATGAGCAACCGCACCATGACCATCTACTTTGACCAGGTGGGTCTTAGCAGAGTGCCAGTTAGTGTGGTCCACAGGATTATTCAATGCTTATGTAACAAGCCCTAAGCTAATGGATGGCATTGAAATTTTTTCAAAGGCCCCCCCCAAAGTATCTGACTTTGATAGGAGTGATAAATAAACAAGCAGCATAGAGGGGCAGTGCATTTTATATCACTAATGCATTTTTTAAAAGTTAGTGCTCACAACTCAAATCATTACCTAAAATTGAATTGGTCATGGTCAATAGATTCAATGTGGATAATTTTCAAACAGTTCAACGGCTTTTGGCTTGTCCCTTCAGGGGGGTGGAACATTTTTCGCACGTTGATTTGTCATGAGTGTTAATGCTGTCCTGAACTGGGGTGGCTTTTGGTGGCCGGGTGGGGCCACACTTGATGGGGTGGGATTTGAACCCATGGCCTTCTGCAGCCTTAAAGCACTGCCCCAATATCATTTTAAAATAGATGCATGGTACTTTTCTTTCCAAGACATCTTAAACGTTATTTTAATCTGAACATTACTGAAGGTCTGTTGCTGCAACAGCCTCCACATTTCTGGGAAGGTTTGGCACAACATTTTTGAATCGGGGTGCTTGTTTTCCAGAACTTTCAGGTTTGGTAAGTTCTAAAGGAGTGGGTAAAAGCTCAGTATGGGAAGAGATTTCTGGCATACTTTTCTTTTATAGCGCTCACAATTGTTTTTTTACATTCCATCAGGCCTTTGTCTATTTTTAAAGTCAGCTGGATTTATTATCCAAACCCCATAATGGTTGCACATACTTTCATGGTAATTATCCAGTAATTGCTGAGATATTTTTGTCGAGTCAAAAGCTCCACCTTTACCGTTAAAATCCAAAATCAATGACCACACTACACACCAACAAAGGCTTTCACTAACAAAAGTAGGATCTACGGTAAGTCATTGCTAGTCTCTGAGTCACTGGAAGCAGTGCAGGTCACAAACACACTACACACCACATTTTAATTACTGCTTATTTGAAAGTGTGACAATCAAAAAAAGTCTGAGTTACTGAGAAGCGATGGCAAATGCTTGGCACAGCACCTAGTTGAATTATTTCTTCTCTTTCTTCATTTTCTTTTGCTGTTAGATCTTGGTAAATGTTGGCAGCCATTTTGATCCAGCAAGAAGTATCTTTGTGGCCCCCAGAAAAGGAGTCTACAGTTTCAGCTTTCATGTTGTGAAAGTTTACAACCGTCAGACAATACAAGTAAGATCACCAGCTTTAAGGAACAGTTTGACCTTATGGGAAATACACATATTTTCTTTCGGGCAAATATATAAGTGTCCTGTACAACAACACTATCTGTGTTCACCTGCTTTCTCTTTCCAGGTGAGCTTGGTTCTCAATGGTTGGCCAGTGATTTCAGCCTTTGCAGGTGATCAGGATGTGACCAGAGAGGCTGCAACAAATGCAGGACTGGTGTTGATGGAAAGAGGGGACAAGGCTTACCTCAAACTTGAAAGGGGGAATCTGATGGGAGGGTGGAAGTACTCCACTTTCTCTGGGTTTTTGGTGTTCCCTTTGTAGGGTGGGCTGATGGGAGGTAGCCATAGGCCTGGAGGGAAGGCCATGGTATAAAATAAAGATTGTCTTTGGGCAGGTGTTACTTCAAAGCCATTTATATTAAAGAAAAAATACATCAACAGATACCCATTAAATTTCACAGTAAAGCTGGGAACAAAATTAAAACACTTTGACGCATTTCTATATGTATGAAATAGATGGGTGAATTATTTGCCTCAAATAATTTTGAATGTCATTTTACTTCGATCACACTGTTATGGCTTATTGTCTATTCTCTGAATGTCGACTGTGCTTGCTTATACCAGCTGTCTAATTGTGTGGTTTTACTTTAATGCATGAAATTATGAACAGTAAACATTTGTGGATATAAGAAATGATTATGTCTAGTCGCTCTCTCTTTCAAAAAGACTGTCCTCCTGTGCAATAGGAAAGAGTTTCAGACAAAAAGTTATACATCAAGTGATACGACTTTTACCATAGCGACATCTAGTGGTCGTAGAAAATATTACACAAAGACGTTGTTTTCCATCTGCCTACCTACAGTATCTGCGTCATGGATATGCAGTTTTCATACTTTGAGGGCTCAGGGGGATGTAAACAGCAATGTTCACATGTTTACAGTGTTGTCTGATGAACCGTCAGCTAACCTGAGCCACATTCCCTTTAGCTTTATTTGTTTACACTTGTGCAAACTGGTGCCATTTAACATAAAAGTATGCTGAATTTGCTATTTTCAGTTCATGTTTGCAATGATTCTATGTATAATTAACAACCAATATTACTGGAATTATGGCTTTATTACAGGCAACTTCTGTGGTTTCAAGTAATGTCATCTTTCTATTATCTCTAAGCAGATTTACTCTTGTTTATGAAATAATGATCTGCATCTAAAGTCTAGGTCACACTGACACATAGATTTGACCTATTGGGGGAAGAGTGCCAATTACTCCCTCCATGCCTTCCTGCGCATTGCAATTTGAAAACAGTTTTTTTTACCTACAGTAATGTTTAAGTAGCTTATAGAGGGGTGTTACAAAAGTATACAACATGTTGAAAATTGACATTACCTGGGGTGGTTCAAAACACAGACACACACTCACACACACATTAATGCAGTAAGTTGATGTTTTCCTACACATTTGCATATTCAAGGACAGCACTTTGCCAATAATGTGGTAAACATGACCTCCAGGCCACCTCTACACTTTGCATTATTCTATAAATCAGACAGATGTCTGTACACCTGTAGTTGTTCTGTAAGCAGTGGGATGTCTGCCGTTTGTCCCTTAAGACTTACATTACTTACACACACTACATTTTTTCCAAGGAATGTGTTATTTAAAAATAATGATTGCTTTAGCCTCATAGAATATTGTAGAAATGTAACATAAAATTAGCAGCTTTTTTTGTACTTTTTTTATGTTGTCCCCGCTGACGCACAGCAACCCTGCATCTCCCTGTGGTGGATCCGGTGGCAGATGGAGGATTGGCAGTAAAGGAGGTGAGCCAGAGCCAGAAGCCTGCTAAGTTCACACTGAACCATCAAAATCGATTAGTGTAAACACCTGGTGCACAGCAGAGGCCTGTGTTAGCACTATGAGTATTCCTGTCTAGATTACAGAAACTATCTGATGAACTATGTGACTTTGGTTAAAGTTATCACTTATGATTTAGAATTAATAGCTCTCTAAAATTGTAAAAATTTAAAAAGGGGCCACAGTAAATATCAAAGCTAAGAGCAATATGCACTAAGTGCATTCAAGTTGATAAGGAGAAGAGGAACTCAAACTAGCTTGTTGTTTATATTTGCAAATTTAAAACTACAATATGTCATCACAACTTTAGTTTGACACCTTTTTCTGTTCAGCTTGAAAATAAATGTAAACTTTTCAGCTTCTGTAGTTCTTTGCCTTTGAAGGGCAGTGATATTTATGATGTTCTGTTACCTTGTGACAGATTAACATACAATACCATTTTAACCTAACATGAACCGAATAAAGACGACCACAGACAAACCTCACTTTAACTGCTGATTATACATTTTAAAACTTTTGAGTAACATTAAATCACAAAACACTATCATTCCAATTATTTCCTTTTTTTTATTGCACACATTGCAAACTGTTCAACACAATGAATTTATATCCAGGATGAGCTGTTGGGTTCCACACAACAGAAAAATTGTATTGCCTGTCTTGTCAAAGTTGTTTCCATCCTGTAGATACATGCTCCGATCAACAACAAAAAAAAAAAAACACAGATTGGAGCTTTTCTCACTTGATAGTTGACCTGCTTCCTGTTATTGTTAATTATTGCTGGCCAGTTCTCCACACCTTTCTCTCGTTGATGGAGAAATACACAGTTTTCATGGTGGGAAAATGTTCATGCCGCTGCCTCAAGTCATCTTGGATTATTATTATATTAAATTATTCATATTTTGGCCTGCAAATCCTATTGAACTCATGATGAAATGTAGCTTGATGGAATCACTGAATGCAGAGGCAAATTCCCTCTGTCGATCACACCCAGTGCTCCTAACGTTTCCTGAATTCAAATTGGTTTGCCTGCCTCTCGTTCTTGTCATTCGCAAATAAAAAGAAGCACCGAGCAAGTTCTTGGTGTAACTGTACTGAGAAGTCTGGGAGAGTACTCCCAATTTACATATTTAGAAATCAATAAATGTATTGATATATTTGCTGAAACAATCTTTGTTCTTGTCTTCTTCTGAAGGAAGGCAACTACATGAGCTAGTGCACAGTGGGGTTATGTGCAACCAACCAGTGTGTTTACATGGATTAAATCTGGTGCAAATGACAAAATAATGCTACATGATAAGCTCGTGCTTTTACACTCATGTTTTGTTTTGTTTTTTCTGTGGCTCTTTCTTTATGTTTTATCAGTGAATATTTCATTCTTGAAATTAAAGAGCAAAAAAAGATGTTACAGTCATTATATGATGTTAAAACATGATTAGAGGTAAATAAAACTGGAAATGCATCAGGTTATAAAGCCGAAACAGCTTCAACCCATCATTTATCTCTTTTACCACTAATTGGTTAGTTGATGGTAAAGTTTCACAGCCTACTAGTGATTCCTGGAAGCAGGAGTTTCACCGGCACTTTTTTCCCACTTCAAACACAGCATATTGAGTTTGAGTAAGGAGCACAGTTTTTGTCATTAATAAGTAATTAAAGCCTATTTCATTTCCTAGTTGGTAACTCATTAGTCATTGTCATTGTTTTGGCTTGTTTTGGCAATTCTGGCTTACAAAAAAAAAGCTACTCAAAGTGTAAAGCATATCATGGGGAAAGTAGGGGAAAAACAACATTTCATATTGTTGATTAATGCTCAGTGGTTCCACTAACATCATCTGTATAATGTGTGTTCCAGGATTTATTTGTGACGCATTGGTATTTTCCATATATGTTAGTTCCAACACTTCATTGAAATTATTTGTTTGTGTATAATACAATCAACCACAAAATGACACACACCTGTCAAACTTTGGCACAGTTTTTTTTGGCACAGTTTGGCACAGGACACACTTCCTGACACAACCCTCCCCAATTTCTACCGGGCTTGGACCGGCACTGCACAGCTGGGGAGGGGAATGGGCTATTAATAATATACCTTTTAAAAATTATATACAAATGTAATATAATCTGTACATTTCCGTGACTTTACTTTACTTTACTATAATTAGCGTAGTAAGTACCACAAAAGTCCACCAAACAGTAGTCTATAGCTTGACCTATTGTGATTTCTGCTCGGTGTGGTGTTCTGGCACTGATGAGCTGGCACTGAAGATTTGCAGACCACAGTCAGAGAAAAAGACCATATGACCAGAGTTAGCTTGGAAATTACTGACAGGGCAAAGGGAAGGTGGGAGGGCTGGCTCACTAGTGTAAAAGTTTCATACAAAAAAAGCAAAATAAATAAAGAGTGACAACATATTTCTGAATCCTGTCCAGAGAAGATTCAACCAAAGTGTCATGGCTTCATACAGGGAGCTTGTCTTGGAAAACATCATTTTTATGCACTGCACAAAAAAAAAACATAAGAGAACTTAAAATCAACAACCTTCATTTGCGCTCAACTTACTCCTCCTCTCTTGTTCTTCCAACTTCCTCCATGCGGTGGAGGGATGTTTACACTAGACGGTGCTGTTGGGTGACGTTTTCTCTCCAAGTGCTCTGTAGTGTAGATGTTCATGCTGTTGTTGGTACCGTGCTGAAATCCAACGACGTTGCTGAGATGAATGCAGACTTTATCTGCAATGGGAGGACTGCAGGGGAAAGTGTCAGGGCTGGAAAACTGACGCTGCAGTTACAGAGAAGACATGGAGGATGCCATGAGTACTGCAAAACTTTTGAGGAAACAGCGTTCTAAAATGTAGCCTGTACTTAAACAACTGCAATGGCATCTAGTGCCTCATTAGGAAATAGAATTCAGTCTTATGAATGGTGAACTAGCTGTTAGATATCTGATAGCTTATGCATTTCATTTTTTAAACATCAGAGCTGTCTCATTGTGGAGCAAATGTTTAAGGCAATAATGCTGACTAAGAAAATATACCTGGTACTGTGGAACATTGTTTTGCCTAAAATCCAGCAGGGAAATGTTTGCTGCTTTGTTTTGAGTTGATCTCCTGGTGGAAGGACGCTGTGGTGAGGATTCAATGGGATGAACAGATGACATCTTCACTTTATATTTTGTTGATGAACAGTTCTGGACACTGTCACACACATTTACATTTTGAGGGGAAGGCACATCTGAAAGAGAGAACACATTTATGTAAACACATTAAGTCATGAAACGACTGATTTTCTGAATCAGGATCTACAAGCAAAAGCTTCCCTGCTAAAGTGCAAACTTCCTTTTTACCTTTGACTTTGGCTTCTTCATTTGCCATCAACCCACCAGCCATTTCCTGTAACAAAAAGAAGTAATGGTTCTTTGTGTCAGTTGTTTATGACTTACCAGCAACCTGGCTTATATTACGATAAAAAATAAATATGTAAACACAAGGCAACAGCTAAGTTAGCTTGGTGCAAATGTATCTAAAGCCACCAGGAGCACAACTAAAGCTCACAAATTAGTATGGTGCATTTTATTTGTCAAAAATGATAAAAACTGAAGCATATTTTGGACTCCAAGATGGTTTCAGATTTCTATATTTGATTGGATTCATTTGATCTTATTCAATCCGTGTCTGGTCCTACTCATATACACGGACATACCCTTGATTTATCTATTTCAAAGGGACTCTCTCTTGTTATAAAGGGCAAGGATGATTCCTTTATTTCCTTATTCCTTTATCATTTCCCACTGTTATTTGACATTCCTCTTCAACATACTGTATCACGCCTGTCAGTCCGTTGATTCCGTCCTATAGCTTCACAGACGCTTTTTCATCTGCGTTTATGTCATCAATATTACGTGTTCCTGGTGAACTCGAGTCCAGATGATTTTTTTACTTTGTTTCACGGTATTTGTTTAGATATTTTGGATACTGTGGACCCCCGAGACGTAAAGTCTGCAAGCCCATTGAGGACCCGTGCCTGAATAACACTACTCATGCGGAATGTAAATGGAAGAAGGACAATCTTCATGTCTCCCTGGACCATGTGACTGCCTACGGGAATATCAGGATGCCCCCAAGCTTTATTCACAACAATCAACTCAGTTGTTCATCCTGGACTTCTTTCTGCTGTTAACGATTCAATAGATTGTTGAAATGAATTTCTAAATCATTTTGCTGGAAAAGATGCTGCAGAGAGAACACTATTGATAGTAATATGTCTTCTTCAGATGTCTCCTTTTAATCTATGTTAATATTTTAACTGATGTTGTAAAAGCTCTGAAACCTACTAATCACCTTTTGGATGTTATACCTAGCAGCTTACTGAAAGAGGGCTTTAGTAATGTTGGTCCTACTTTACATGTGTTTTTAATGAGTGTTTTAAGGTGGGGTTAGCCACAGTGTCATAATCTCAAACTACTGTTTGTTGTCATTTCTTGCTGCCTGTGTTGTACTTTTATTTTGTAGCACCTTGGTTCCATTTCCTGTTTCACCTGGTTAGTCTTGAGTGTTTTCACCTGTTCCCCTGTTTATATAAACCTAGCACTCTCATCAGTCCCTGCCAGTTCATCTGGTTTGTTGGTCTCTGATTTCTCATTTGTTTTCCCGTTTAAGTTCCCTGCTTAGTCATTTGTTTATCCCCTTTCCTGTGAGGGTTTTGGTTATCTCTTCGTCTCTGCTAGTTTGATCCTGTTTAGTGTTTGTTTATCGCTGCCCAGTCTTTAAGTGTTTTGATTGGTTATTAATTTATTCCTGTCTTAAGCATTTGTTAGGTTATCTGTTAGTCTCTGTCTTAGTCTCTTTGTTTGGTCTGTTGTTTATGTCTCTGTTATCTAATTTTAGACCAGTTGAACATTTACCCTTTGTCATCCAAAGTTTTAGTGAAAGTAGTTTATAATCAGTTACAATTTTTATTATTATTATTTTTTATTTTAATGGTATTTATGAGAAATTTTAGTCGGTTTTAGATGTCGTACGAGTCGTGAAACTGCTTGGTTGAGGGTGCTCGATGACATTTCGCTGGCATTGGATGCCAAAAATCCTGCTACATCTTACAGCTGCATTTGACACTGTGGACTGTGAGATGCTTATCTCTCATCTTGATAAGCTGGTGGGGATTTATAGCACAGCACAATTCTTCAGCGTCTACAGTTGGTGCAGAATGCTTGCCTACTAACCTGTGTAAGCGTGACCAAATTACCCTGTATTTTATTGTTCTAACTTTAATATTTTAACATTTTTGTAAGGTGCTTAGGTCAATCCCTGAAGTCTTGTGTAAATAAAGCTTACATTACATCAAACTACATTTCTTGGCAGTAAAATTGTTTTTTGCGGGTGTAGTTGCTTAACAACTGGTCCTGGTTGAGACATCTGGGAAATATAAATTACAAATAGATGATTTTACATTTAAAGCTAATGTTAATGTAACCTCTAGCATAGTACAGTCATGACTTGGCAAAAAAAGCAAAGATGCATATTTTCCAAATTGTCTGACAGATGACTGATCCAATGTTTGTGCACTTTCTTCAGTTATTCAGCATATTAACACTACTGGTGCAGTTCAACACTACTTCCTGTGAAAAATTTCCCTGGTACAGGAAGTGATGCATGTAATAATACCCCAGTATTGGCCAACATTGAGTCACATAAATAGTGAACTGTGAGTAGTTCTGGGGTAAAAAAAAAAAAAAAAAAAAAAAAGGTCATTCCTCCATTAAAGAAACAAAAAATATTTCAGAGACGATCCATTTTTTAACAAAAATGATCTGTACATTTGTTTTTGGAAACACGTGAATTTCTCTCTAACAGTGTATCTTCGTGTCACAACAACAGTCAGAATTTTTCAAATCCTACCTGAATCGGTGGGCCCCCAGTCAACACCTTTTCATAGAAGTTACCGGTGTCAGCTACGTGATGCCCCACAAAAAAAGACCAAGCAAAACAACATTAAACATTAAAACAATTGCTCTAAATAGAAATCTTTATCTTGTTACAGTACTTATAATATGGTTAAAAAAGACTAAATCAAAAAAGACATATGTAACAGATGAGATATAATGTATTAATTAGCAGGTATAGGGAGATTGATGGAGAAATACACTTATTTACTTTCTTGCAGTTGGTGACCAGCGTTAGCAAAATCACACAGGGAAACAGCAACGGTAGCTTGGCTCAAACAAAACCTAATATCAATATAAGATTTTTTTTTTTTTTTTGGATTTAGTGATCTTTGCAGGGAGATTATGTAAAAAGTTGGCTTCTCCTTTTTAAATTTTCTACTAATTAAAATGAATCAGCTGCTTGCTATGCAGACACAAGAGTGTTACAGTATCTGTTTATTTTATTATGAATTTTTAAAAGTAAACATCTTTTTGCTTTAAAGTGGTTGAGCAATAGGCATAGTTTTAGGAGGGGGCAAACCAGGATAAGTTTAGGGGACTCCAAAACATGTGTCAAAAGGGGGACGCTGCTAGCCTCATATTTTGGCTTATTTTGCAATGACAACTAAAACTGTAAGGCACCGCTTTTGCCCGCCTAAAAAAACAAAGGTTTATTATAGAGGCAGACCTGTACCCTCGGTGATATGAATCCTCTGAACTTGCTCTACTAATCTTTCTTCCTCCTTTTGGTTCTGGAAAGAGTAAGAGAAAGAGCAAATTAAGAACTGATGTGAATTAATGAGAAAAAATAGATATGCTGCATCAGGTAGAAACTTTTGCAACTTCATAATAGCATGACTCAAGTGTTTTTAGAGAGATTTGATACTTACGAGTTTCTTCAAAACTTGATGGACAGCATCAAGAACTGCATGTTTGTGCATCTTATACAGTTCTTCTGTTACCCTGGTACACTCTGTGGAGAAAGTAAAGTGCTTATAAAATGTATAGGGCCAGGAACGACTAACTAATAAAAGTATGTCAGACATACCTAGTCTTTAGAGCTTTTAGGTTACATCACCACCTAAGTTTCAATGTGTTTGGTGATTCATGTAGTGACACGATGATGAAGCATAGTGATATAAAATGGAAATTCAGTGTGATTGCAATGGGAATTTTAAGCAAAAATGTCTTTCTTTTTTATTTTACTTTCAAGGTTGCTATAAACCAAACATCATCTGCATAGTTGGATGTGGGAAAGTTGTATCTGAGTGCTATTAGAGTAATTTTCAGTAATTTATTACCTTTATGGAAGTAGCAAGTTGGATTCAATGCAGCTTTCAGAAAAAGTTGACTATTCTGGATGCTAAATGTTATCATCAAGTAAACATGCTCATAGTGACAAACCCTAAATGTAGATGTTAAATACTGTATGTGTAACGTTTACCAGCAGGTTAGGAACATATTCCAGCAGTATACATAAAGTCAGAGGCTGATGGAAATTTGTTTTATGTCAATCATGGGGATACTTTACACAAAAAAATGTGATATTTTTTAAAAGTACAGAAGTACAGAAAAAGAATCGAAGAATGCCATGTTAATTTGACACCTATTGACATAATTAGGTCTGGACTAAAGTGGTTGCCTTATCAGCCCTTTTTTAGGCGTGCATGATCATCAAGGTACCTTTTTGAAGCAGTCCTCAGGTAGCTATTAACAGCAAATGAGGCAGTTTTCTTACCAAAAGAGGATGGCCTTTCGATGGGTCTTGCATCCCAGCATCTCACCATGAGCTCCATCAGTCCTGTCAGCCCTGCACGTCCTGCAGCCTGGCACCTGATCTCTTCCAGCGATGGACGGTCTCCCTCTGGAATTCGTAACCGCACTATGCTGGACTTTGCATCTACAGTAATAGAAGGGTTAAAATGTTATTAGATTTACACACACACACAGAGATAGATATTTATATAATATTGTGTTGAACAGGGTTACCAACTGCATTAAGCAACTGCCGGTAGACTCCAACTACCCAGGGGTTGGACGATGTCAGATCACGGCTTATGTTATTATGTAACATTAACTGCTAAGGTTAAAGGCACCTTTTTTCTAACCTCTAATCTGTGTATGTTGTTTAATGTTTGCAACCAAACCTGTCCAAAAATATCCACTGTTGCATGCTTAAAGCCACTTTGCATAGAATTTTGAAAACTCCTGAAGTGTTAACAGAGTTAATATTTAAATATACACTACTGTCCTAGATTCCCGTTAGTACATAGACTGCACTAGTTTTAATTTAGAATATTTTGGTGGATGTGACTTTTAGTGGATGTGACTCTAACTTACAAACAATAGGAGTAATAGAAGGTTAATAAAGGTAAAGAACTGGAGAGAGGTTATGAAAAGAGTTACAAGATACAACAGTTACTTACTTGCGTATGGTTGTTTTCCTGTGACGATTGACCACAGCAGTATACCATAGCTGAAAGAGAGATTCAGGATCATGACGATGTCATAACAGTCATAAAAACATCAACTGGCATTATCAATTATAGACTATTATCAGTGCCATATTATTTGGCAAACTGAGTAAGTGTTTGCAGGAACTGAAAGTTACTAGGTGTCAATAAATGCTTTTACTGTCTTTTGTACCTGGGAAACCTGCAGTTTACCTTATTCGTTAGAAGACTATACCCCCGTTATTTTGAAACCCTACCAAGACTAAATCTGTGTTTAACAAGTGTTTGATGTAATGCATAAATTAAAGACTCTTCAAAGTTGCTTGATGGTGATTATTTACAGTTTTATTCTGAAAATATATAGGCTACTGATGTGTAATTGTACAGTTCAGTTGTTTCATTCCGATTGGATTTTTGGATTTTTTGTGTTGAACAAGCAGTTTGTTTTTTCCTCAGTATCAAAGATACATCAGTAAGGTCATGTAAATTTTCAAACTAAAATTAAGTGTTGTTATTAATTCTTATGCGATGATAAATTAAACACTATAAACTAAGCTGCATTCAGTGCTCCTGTACCTGTAGATATCAGAAGCTTGTGTAGGACTGTACGATAAGTCAAATGCCTCCGGTGGCATGTAGCTGATTGTTCCCCCTTCCTCTTCATTGTTTTTCTTAGAAACTCGTGTGACGCTGTGGTAAAAGCGGGCAAGACCAAAATCTGTAAGCTGGAGAAAATGTACAACGGAAAAGAAAATTAGCACAGAGAAGAAGGAAGCAGTTGAGAGAAGAGAGGAAGACACACAAAGGGCACAAAGGTCAGTGACAACACAATATGCTTGTCTGTTTCTACAACATACAACATTTCACAAACCGCTAATGTGCATGGTGGTAACATTATTTTGTCCTTGTGCATAACAGTTTTGCAGAGGTCAAACTTCTATAACAGTGTAAGGTAAGTGTGCAGTAATATCAAGTCTGGGATTTACTTTGGCATTGAGCAGGGAGTCCAACAGCACGTTGCTGGGCTTCAGATCCAAGTGAAGCATCGCAGGTGAGAGACTGTGGAGGAAGTTTATACCCAGAGAAACTTGGTGAGCCAGTCTGAAGACCAGAGGCCACGGTGGAGTCCCGCATAAGGTGTCCTGTGAGAACAAAGTAAGATAGTCGAAGTAAAAAAAAACAAGACTAAGAGTATGAAAGAGCTCTGTGACGTTTTATCTCGGCGCTATGGTGCATTGAGTTAAATGTTAAACCAAAAGGGACAGCGCTGACGTGTTGATGTTTAGCAGGCGTAACATGGATTGGTTTCCCATCTTAACATCAGTACAAATTTTACCATTATTACACCATAAATAATAAATGACAACCAAAAAGGTTTGATACTATTACATGATCTATTTTAGTAAGAAATCCTGATCCTATCTTTTATATCAGTGGCATATTTCTGTTAATCTGGTTAATTGGATAGGAGTCAAAGTCAAGTCAAAGTCAAGTATTGTCCACCCCTTGTCAAATTACACATTTGCAGCAAATTATAATTTTGTTGTCAATGTCAATTCGGTTTTCAATATCAAACTCACTGGTGGTGCTAAATGAAAAATCAGAGGATCACCCTGCCACACAAACATGAAAGTAGGAACTGTAGTTACATAGTTACCTGTAAGAATGCCAGGGATCCTCTCTCCATGAACTCCATGACCAGTCCGAGCTGTGCTGACAATCCCGACAATGGCGGTCGACCCTTGTAAATCCCAAGGACCTGAATAACATGAGGGTTGCTCCCTTGACGCATCATGTTGAGCTCCCTTATCAAAGATGAACTCCTCCTGTTTGTGTTTCATTGTGTGTCAGTAATTATTTTGGGATTTTTTATTGCATTAAACACAAATTCTTTGCAACTACTCACCCATCATCATAATGAAGAAGTTTAATGGCCACTTCGTAGCACCACTGATGGTGCCTGGCTTTGTAAATTTGCCCAAAACCTCCAGAGCCAATCACCTCCCAGCCTTCCAGGCTATGGTCTTCAATCAACATTGGACTTAAACAGCTCGCCAGCGCCATATTTAACTGGAGGGGAAATTATTCGAAAAAATACTGTACACGTTCCAACTGTTCCATCCACCTCACATAAAGTTAAAATGAACTCATCACGTCATGTACTCATGTTACAGTTTCAGGAAGTAACAGGGCCCCTCTAAGAGGTAGCAGGGTTTGTCAGATGGATGAACATATTATTTTGGCTTCTGATCTACCAAAAACAACACAAGTATCTTCAGGGAAGTTTCTTTTCAAATGTCAGTATTTAAAAGTACACTATGGTTTCATATTTCACACTGGGACCTTACAGACTTTAAAAGCACACTCGCACCCGGTGAGCACACACATAAAAGGAAACCACATTTTTATTGTTCATTGTACTAAGCTTGCGATGGAAAATAAACGCCTATTGAATGTAAAAATACAGTCCTGCCATGATAATTTACTCGGTGAAGGCACAGTGTTCAATTATTTTTGAAACTATGTAGCTCTTGTTGGTGTATTGAAGTGTACTCTACTGTAATGTCACATAGTAAGCTTTCTGCCTCTTGCTCATACCCTGAAGATTAAAGACTTTCCATTTTAGATCTAAACTTAAAAGTAAGTCACAATCGCGCTGTACTGTATAGAATAGCAAATTCACGTCACAACAGATAACATTAAGGGTAGAAAACAGAGACAAATGCAACATTTTCCTGATCAAATCATAACAACAGACACTAAAAGTACTTATAAGAATATCAAGGTGATTTTTAAGAAAGGGGGAACCACTCACCCTCAGGGATCTACCCTTCTACCTCATCATCCAACCATACTGACAGAGATAAGTGTAAAAACCCTCCTGCTAAGCCAGTTGCTTTCTACTAACAGCGGCAGCAGCAACTCTTTTCCCAACTCAACAGGCAAAAGCAGAAGTGAAACAATGCAGATATATCCCAGTAATTTACTTCTGCTTGTGGCTTACTCAGCAAACAGGCAAGTGTGTGGTGACAACTTCTTTAATCCTATTCCTTGTTGTCTGGTTAAATGGCTTCTAGTGTCTATTTGTACTTTTGCTCACGTTTTTGCTTTTTGCTCATTTGACTTAATTTGTGACATGTTTATAACTATTATAAATTGATGGCCTTGTTAACAAACCGTTTGAGTTAATGTAACTCAAATGACTGTAATTGTATCTGAGCTTCTGAGCATCATTTTGGTAGTGAAATTGTTGTCTGTATTATGGATTTAAGAAGCAAACAGTCCTAATTTGGCCGAAAAGAAAGACAGGGATGATTCCTGGGAAAGCTATGCTATGGTAGCTATGGTAACCATGTCAGTTTTATAAACTCACAGGCACAGGCTTCATCAGCAAGAATTACACAAATCTTATGCCGAAAAAACGTTTGTAAAAACTGGTTTTAATTTGGCCAGCAGAGGGCATCGTGTGCAAAGTGACTTACAGTAAAAGGGAGGTTTACACTAAGTCTTGTAAACCCAGTGTTCACTGAGTGTCACGTAAACTAGGGCAATTTGTTTGACATTTGCTCAGCATATTTGCGAATAACAAAAACTGAAACATGAAGATTTATACTCAGTTTCCATATCTTTGTTACACCTGTACAGACTAATACAAACCCATGCAGCTGTTCTGCCATAAAAATCAACTTTTGCGAGCCCTCCTAAAAGAGACTTGAAACCTACTGTGTAATCTTTACTGTACAGAGGGTTTTATTTACAGCCACATGATAAAGTTTCAGAGAGACTTGGAGATAACATCACCACTGTATCTTCAGAATGGGGGTAAAAAAAAGAACACCCCCTACTATATGTACACATGCTATGAAGTACCACTACAACATACGTTGTATAAAACCTATAGAGTTGGGAGACTAAATGTCAGAACAAGAAAAATACCTGGCAGCTTGGAAGTGAGAAGGTGCTGTCGCCACTGTACCCAGAGCTATTAGACTGCCTTTTAAGTTGCATAATGGGTAATGTAGTCACTATGCTTTGACACCGAAGAATAACAGTAGAAGACAACACCTGAGGTTCGGATGGATTGTTTGTGAATAAAAAATGTTGACCAGAAGATGAAAAACACTGTCAAATGAATGAGTAACCTTCTAAACTCTTAATAGTTTATTTTTGATAATGTCAATAAAACCTACAAAAGCACAAAAGCCAACAATGTGTTGGACTTTCTCAAAGGATTTTCTGACGGTTTTACCCTCCCCGTGGCAAAAATAGTGGTCCCTCTTTAAAAGGTCACATGCATTAATTTCCTAAAACCACTGGGCACTGTAACTATTAGTAATGCTAGGAAAATGCTGAGGGGTTTTTGTGGGACTTCCAGATGCAAAGTAATCCAGCAGGTTTGGGGAGTTTGTTCACTATAAAATATAGAGAGATTACTGCCAGTCTTTTCTTTTAAATGACTCTGAACAGGTTTGCACACTCGCCCATTTGATGTTGCATTTTTACCCCAATAACACAGGATGTATAGTGTAGGAGTTCTTTTCCTGTCACAGACACAGACAAACCAGGACGGACAGGTTTTTTTTATAGTTTTTTTTTTTGTTTTGTTTTAAGTGTAGCCCTATTCTAACAAATGTATGTCTGTGGCTTGGGAGATCAAAGGGTGAAACGTGAGGGGCTTCAGATCCTGTCTGACCCAATAAAGCCATGAAGTCACTGAACAGAGTTAATAACAAAATCGACACGAAAAACCCCCGCTTCTGACGTCACTGGAAATCCCCGCTCCTGTCAGACAAAACACTGACATAAGTAAATAAAACTTTCAATAAAATAGACTTCGACTTATATGCATTTTGCTCTTTTATATTTTTGGTCTCTAGCCGATGGATATGTTTAAAAGCAACGACATATGTATTATTTGTTGGCTACAATAACGCAGAGAGGTATTTGGGGAGGAAAGAAATATTGTGCAAAACATTGGGATGTGAAGATACACGCAGACGCTTTTTCATGATTTTGATCGGGTTCTCAATATTATTAGCGATAAAAAGCAGCTTATCCACCATGCCCGGCCTCCAACAGAGATAAGCCCTGTGTGCTTTCGTTTGGTTTCGTTTTTGTCTACAGCCTGAAAACCATGTCAACGTCCAGCGCAGACTTTCTCCCCGTCTGGCCGACGCAATAGTAGCAGGGCCGGGTGTTGTTGCGTGATTTCCAGCCCAACCCGCACACGTCCCTCCGCGGAGTGAACATTTCGAGGCTTCACACAGCGTGACATGTTGAACTTTTGACTGATCGTTTTCATGTTGTGTTATGATTGCGGAAGACTCTAGCAAGCTGCTGCTGCTGGAAACGAAACTCGGAAGGCGCAGACACCGATTTCACGTAAGGAAACAACCCAGAGAGATGATTTTTCATACTTTCCCTCATCTTAGAAACATAGAAAGCATCGTTTTCGGACTTAAAAGGCAGATTTTCTCAGTTTAAGCCTTATCTTTGGTTAAAACAAAAAACAAAAACAAAAACAAAACGAGTTCAGTAGATCGTTTAGAAAAAGACTGTGTGTTTCACAACAGTCAGACGGTTTCCAAAGAGGCCATGTTTCTCTTTATGCTGTGCATGTACGTCTTTAGATGTTGTAGCTGTTTTAATTGTGTGGGGAAAGTTGCAGAAGCAGATTATGATGCTGGGATGCTGCTGGATGAAGGCAAATGAGTGTATGTCAGGTGCAAAGTGTTCTTGTACTTCACTGGAAAATATCCACTAGTTGTAAAACTGTAGCACACTTTCAGATTAGAATTTAAATTACAAACTTAATAGGACTATAGATATATTTTGCTGGTTCAATCCATGGACCAATGAGATTGATTTAGGTTGGGATTAGTGAAAAGCAGCATTTGCTTTTACTCCAGAAACCTTATTTTGGAGGTTTTGAACAAGACCTTAACTGTGGTTTTACTTCCAGCTGTGCAAGTGTGTAACTGTGGGAGTTTGTTAGGGGCGGTCCTTCAGAGGTGAGATAAACTCTGAGTAATACTAAAGGTCACATTCTAAGCAGTGAATTGTGTACTTACAACATAATCATTGAATCCAACTGTAAAGTTCAAAAGAAAACGAATTTCATGAATTTGGGGTTGAGGGGAATTTTATATTCACGCTTGTGTACATTTTAACACATGGAGTTTGTAGATATTGAACTCACACATTCTCTCTTACCGAACTGTGACTGTCGTTAGTCAGCTAACCAACACGTCACTAAACCAACACTTAATCTAGTGACCCTGACCCTGGTGATGCTTTTAAGTCAGACATCAAACCTACATTGTCAGAGAAAAAGATCACACTGAAACAACAAAAAGTATTTGTTTTTGTATTTTATCAACTAAGAGCTGCACTCACAGATCATTTTTTTAGCAGTAATGTCAGGAAATTGACTGGCAACTATTTTTTTCTAAAACATTTGCTGATTGTAGGCTCTCAAATATGCTAATTTGATGCATTGTTTGTCATACCATTAGTCAGAAATAAACAAGATATTTAGAAACATCACATGAGAGTATTGATATTAATAATTGTATTTCTGTGGTCTTCTAGACAAAACACTATATCAGTTATATAAAATAAAGGGCAGATTAATTGTTAGCTTTAGCCTGCATTCATTGTATTTTCTGAGATATCATTCTGACATATCACCAATATCATTTATCCTTTCATCATTGTGATGAATTCAGAGCACAGATTTCTCGACAATGTGCAGTCATACGTTTTTTTTCCACCAAAACATGTAACATATTTTAAAAGTTGCATGAAATTAGTTTGTTTATTTTTTCACAGTATGTTGGTCTGCAACTGATTTAAGAACAAGGGATGGACCGCGAAAGAAGTGATGGAGGTAGAGAGCCAGAGGTGGAGGATGAGTTTGCTTGCGCTGGAATGCTTCGGGGATCTCTGGCCTCCCTGCATGGCACTGTGGAACGGATATTCAGGGTGTCGTTTTCCATCGGGGCAGACGATATGCCCTGTGGCAACAATGGGCAGATATGGCTGAAACTACGAGGGCCATGCAACAATGTGAAAGCGGCAAAAGTAAGACACATTTCCTTGTTTTATAGTACACATTTAGGCAAGGGTGAAGTAATTTAGTTGGGCAATGTTGCTGAAGAACTTGTGCCCACATATTAGTGGGAACATTTCCCACTAATATGACTAAAACCTCACTTCTGATCTTGTTACTATATCAATGCTATTCAAATTTGGTTTTAAATTACTACGGTACAGATTTTGTACTTGTAAACCTAAATTTGGAAAGATTTTGGTAAAGTCATATTGTTGTTATATCGGCAGTGTTAGTTCTCAAAGAGAAATTATACTCTTCCTAGAAACTGACTCATCAGTGGCTTTAAATGTTAATTAATATCTCTCAGTTGAGTTTCATTATGCGATCAGCCTGCAGAAACATGCAGTCAAAATGACTGACCACACACAGTGGAAATTAAGTAAACTGACTCATAAATACAAGTAGATTCAAATCAGTGGTGAAGTTTCTGGAAACTACACTAGTGCTGAAGCTCATATAAAACGAAAACTAAAATGCAGTAATCACATGATTGTCAAACACATATACAGTACAGTTATAGAGAAGTTCATACATATATGTAGTGAAACTATGCACTTCAGATGCTAGTGTATCTTTTTCACATGAGCAACAGGGTACTGACATTTAAAAAGCCACCACAACCTAAAACTGATTTACCATTTTCATCTGATAATACACGATCAATGTGGGTGACACAAATGCCCATGTGCTATCTTGATTTTATTCTCAACTAAAGTCATAACCTAAAGTTAAATAAATAACCACAAACAGGACAAAATATTTTTGGTTTTTAAGTTATTTGTGAAAGGAGTGGTGAACCAGGAGGAGCAGCAGGAGGTTTCGTATCCCAGTGTCCTTCACTGTGTCTTCTGTGGAGCCAGCGGGCTGTTCATGGACTGTCTGATAAAATGCACATCAGCACATATAGTGGTAAGGAATGGATTCTGGGTTGTTTTTTTTTCTCTGATTTATTAATATATGTGGCAGATGGACATTAAGATAGTGATCTAAGTGATACAAGTTGAAACAAGACAGATCTGTTTTTGTAGTTAGCACAGTATACAACATCATATCCCACCTGGTGAATTCCTGATATTCATCCACATTATAAAGTCTTAAGTGTGGTCATTAAATATTAAAACAAGCAACAACAATTTTATTACCCACACCCTCATCACTCTACCATCTCTTTACTAGTCCCAAACTTTAAGACGCAAATGCATTGGTGTGCCATGTTTAATTTTGGATTTAATAAGGATATTGGCTAATAACGTTATATCTAGAATGACAAAAAAATACACTGTTAGTCAATTGCTGTTACATCATCTAAAAATGTGCTACACCCTCTAGAAGTGTGTGTTAATGGAACCCTGTGATGTCGTTAATGGAAACTTTTCTTATAATATCTACACATTGTTTTACAAATTTACAACTCATGGAAATTTTTGTACTTTTTACAACTTTCTTTTTCACTATTAGTTGCTACTTGTTGCTGCAATTTGCTGTAAAACCCTTAAGGTTAAAAAACAAAAGTGTTTTTCAAAGTGATTTAGTATAATTTTGCAAGAGTATTTTTTGTGGATAGTGTAAAAATAGAGGTGAGTGAAGAACTTTAGGTGAGAATATAATAAGGAAGTTGTTTCAGTGGCTAGTCCAACTACCACCTTACTTCTTAAGCCACAACTTTTACAATCATGTTTTATGTCTCATACTGTATGAGTATGATGCACCTTAACCACTTAAATTGTGTCAATGAGGCAGTTTTAAGTTTGAACATCAACCTTTACTTTCTCAAAATTAAAATTCATTCTATTTTCTCGTTACCAAACTAGGTTGGCTCTCCAGGATTCCTGCTTATATCAGGTCTGGCAGAGCCCGTGGTGCAGGCCTGCTCCCTTATTACAACCCTGGTTGAGAACTATGAAGGCACGCAGGTCAGACGAGCTGAGACAGGAGACAGAGGCTCAGGCGAGTCTCTGGATTCGCGCCGGACGTTCAAAGCTCTGGTGGAGAAATGGAATGACAGGCATATCCTGGATCTTTTAGTGCTACCAGCATCTGTGAAGGAAATCTTGTTGGATTTGGTGAAAGATTCGGGACTTGGGTCAAGCCCAAACCTGGAACTGGAAGAAAAGGGTAAACCACATGATCACTTGGAGGATAGTTGGGAGAGACCCTCTGCCAACACATACTCACTCCCTGAGGCCTCCAATACTACTTCACTGGGTGAAGGGATAAGTGGGGGTTCACAAACAAACACTGCTGCTAAGGACTCCTTCCAGTCTTTCTCCATATCAGCATGCGCTCAAGGGAGGGCAGAGGGTGCTGAGGAAAGATTTATGCATTCTCCACAGGAGGTGGGAGAAGAGGAGCAGCCGGGGCAGAGGCAAACATTAGGTGCCAGAGATAAAGATGGGCTTAGGAGTGAGAAAGAGACAACGTTGTTGAAGGGAAACAAGGATTTTCAGCTTCTTTTAAAGTTTTTCACAGCCATGGGATACACAGAGGAAGTTGTGAAACGAGTACTTGCTCAAACAGGACTTAAAGAGGCCTCACAGATACTGGACTTGGTTCAACAGGAACAAGATCGCAGCGACCAGAAGCGAACAATTCAGGGCGGTGTGGTCCTGAAACAGAGTGCGAAGAACCGCCCCTGCGAGACTGAGCACAGAGAGGACAAAGAAACAGCAGAAAGTGGTGGTAAGGTGATGACAAGTAATGGAGACATCTGTGAGGAAGGTTGGGATGTGATAGAAAGCCCAAGATATTATGAGCCAGAAGGCAGTGGTGAGACAAAGGAGGAAGGACATGAGGAAGACTTTGTCCTGGGAGTCATGAAGAGAGCTGCTGCCAGTTGCGGGTACACTGAACAGAAAGTAGCTGAAGTCTATAATATGTTGCCCGATCCATCCACTCACCAGCTGCTCCTGGAGCTGCAGAGAGAGCAGAGCAAAGAGACAGGCGCCTTCAGGGAGGGACCACGAGAGATGGATGATGTGGTACTAGAAAAACATGGACCCAAAGCAGAAAATGACAAAAAGAGGGAATCTGATGATCGAAACTGGGTAGATGTTCTAAAAATGACTGCATCATTTGCAGAACCAGATTTGTTTACTCAGATTAATATAAATAAGCAGCTCCTCCCAAGTCAGTACACTTCACAGAAAAACCAACACCAGCCTTCAAAGTCACAAACTCTACACCAGTTAGTACAGCCTCAAGTCAAAGGGCCACCCATGCCTATGTATCTCTCATCCCTGGATCCTGCATTCAGCAATTCCCAATCCAATAAACAATATGGCCAAAGCATCTACCGGACTGATGAATTAAAACCAACTCATCCAACTCAGGATAATACCCTAAAGCCAAAGCCCCATGGTGTCGCTGACACATCTCCCACTAGAGCAAGGGAAAGAAAGGGTTTTGGGTCCAGTTCTTCAGTGGTGGTGACAGGAGAGCAGCGTTTCCTTGAGGGACTTCAGACGCCCTTTGACCTCCAGCTAACAGATAAGCCCGGAGATCCGAAGCTGAGGACAATTATTATTGATGGCAGCAACGTGGCCATGAGGTGGGAATCACAGCAAAGAGTGGGTACACTGCAGCGATAAACATTGTAATACGTACATTTAGGCTTTATGTTTATCAAGGTTCTGCAGAAACTATTCTGACATTTGGAAAAATAAGTGACACCTTCCTTATCTATCTTGCTTTCTCAGAATAGTCAAAAAAACATATACTGTTTACCATCTGTATGATAAATTCAATCAAATAATGTTCATAACTAATAAGCTACAAACAACAAACATTTGAAATTTTTCAATAAGCTGAGAAAACTTGATTTGATTATCAAGAATCATTGCAGCTCTAGATGTCAAAATAAGATTGTGTTTAATTAATAAAGGTTATCGATGCTGGTCACAATTTGTTTTATATCCATTATTGTTTTATTTGATCTCAGTGAAATAAGTGAAACAAGGTGAATGAAATGCACCAATTTAGTAAGAATAGCAGATATTTTGTGGAAGAATATTTATTGTAATACACACTGTTTAGAATGTATAAATGTTGCTTGGTGCTCAGTGTGTGTCAGAGTAAATCAATACAGAAAGACAACTATCACATTTGTGATAAAAATTCAGTGAATTGTGATAATACGGCTGAGTATAATAACAAATTATTTTCTTTAAATCTGAATTTGTACAAGTTTTTCTTTGTGTTCCACAGTCATGGGCTGGGTCACTTCTTCTCATGTCGAGGAATTGCTTTAGCTGTCCAACACTTTTGGGACCGAGGCCATCGTCACATCAGCGCCCTCCTGCCACAGTGGCGACAGAAAAGTGGTCACAAGATTAGAGGTAATACTACCTGTTCTTCATGTATTATTTTTAACTTATATTTTTATAATAGAAACTAAAGGTATGTGCACACTGTTGGGCTGCAATTAACATTTTCTAAAGTTTTTTCTAGAAAGCAAATTAGTTTGGTCTATAAACTCCCATAAAATAAAGAAAACAGCAAAATATAACACTTAACACCTATAACTGACTGGATCAACAGTAAATCTAGCATGTAATCTGGCATGAATCATTGTGTGTATCAGCTAATCGATTAATAAACTGAACCTTACATTTCTGCAACATACGCAGCCAGTCAGAGAGCAAAACTAAATGAAAACATTATCACAAGCTATATTTCTGAGCCTATCCTGCTGTAGGGAAGCAGAATTACACTAAATAATTTGTCTGAGTGGGTGTTTTTATTTTGTACACATTAACCATAGTGTTGTTTTTTTCCAAAATTTAGAGCAGCACTATTTGACTGAGCTACAGAAGCTTGGTCTTGTTTCCTACACCCCCTCCAGGGAGTTCCAGGGTAAGAGGATCAGCTCATATGATGACAGGTAGATGAACCTACTTACTTGAAAAAGTCTTATATCTTAGTAAATAAACTACTCTATCATGTCTGTGTGGTTATAGAGGATGGTAACAGATATCCATGATGACGATATACATAAAGTTATAGGTTTTAATTACTAGCTTGTAAATACTGTGTGAAAGTGAGAATCCCTTTCATCTCCATTGGATCCTGTTAATGTGCATAACCACTAATGAAACACATATTGTACATATTCAACAACTCTCTGTTGTCAACACAAGACAATACAACTATTTACTAATCTATAATATAATTATTAGATTCACTACAATGATAATTCCATCAGTGTCCATTGTCCAATATATGTGATGATTGATTTTTTGTTGGATCGTTGGACATCTGCAGCCATTAAAAGACACACTTTATCACTTTATTGGTTTGGACAGGATACTCAAAACCTGCCTAAGAAATCAGACAGGGCAGCTTCTTTGTTTATGGTTGAGATAACCACCAGTGTGAAGAGTCAAATTTCTTTTGCAAGACTTTAGTTTTTTTCTTAATCTCTCATAATATTTTTTGCATTGTTTCCAACAGATTTATGCTCCAGCTTGCACAAAAGACAGATGGAGTGATCGTAACTAATGACAACCTGAGAGACCTCTCAGACGAGTCCCATGTATGGAGGGACATCATCAAAAAAAGGTATAACAGAACATCATTCACATGTGACAGCTTCCAGAACCTGGCTAGAAAATAAATTGGGATTGTGTGATTTCATATACACAGCTGTAAAGTCTTTTTTTTTTTTAGTTACATTGTGAATAAGAACTGCAATTCACTGGTCAATAAACCAAATATTAGCTGCAACTACTGTATTTTAACAAGCAATTAATCACCCTTAGTTTGGGCATTATGCCCAAAAGCAAGAAATAAAGAACAGTCTAAAATTCAGCCTTTGTTTCAAATCTCCTCAAATCACAATCTACTTTGTAAGAAAGCTTTTTAATAGAGATTACAACGGTTCAAACAGTTAACAGTATGGGTCTACTTTTTCACCCCTGCTTGTACCTAAATTAATATTAAGATCAACAATCTCTCACAATCTGGTGTATGTGCCTCCCCAGACTTCTTCAATACACATTTGTTGGGGATCACTTCATGGTCCCAGATGACCCTCTAGGGAGAGGGGGGCCTCACTTGGATGAATTTTTGCGTTCACAACACAGGTATTATGACACACAAACACACACACACAAACACAAACACACACACGCACACACAGAGAGAGACACACATACAAACACTTGATTAGGTTTCACTTGTACTTAATAATGCATTTGTATTTGCATATTTTATCCCTAGTCATGAATGGGATTGAGTTTCATGCTAGTGCAAACGTAAATTATGTATCTTAGCTTTAAAGATGTAGTGTTTAAGAAATGGAATATAATAATGATCACCAGATAATAAGGATTGTAGCATTTGTTTTATTTTAGAATAAGCCTTTAAAATCTATATAGTGCATGTGAATTTCCTGTTGCAAATAAAGTATCTACCTATCTACATGTCAGCCACCACGTTGCACCACTATGTTTCTAGCCCAGAGGAAGAACCACTGGCTTTAGGGAATTTTGGGTTATTGGGTTTTTACATTAAAGCAGCAGCTTGAATTTGGTGACACTCTGGTGCCACAAGAATTTGAAATGTACAGGTCCTATTTCAATAAGAGCCTATGTTGAAATGGAAGAATGTAGACCTGGGTTGTTGAGAGAATGACAACGAAGCCAAACAAGTCTTTGAAATGATTAACAAACAGTAGCATTAATGTTACTGTTACATTACTAAGTGGCTCTTATTATGATGCATCTTACACACTGCATTTTTTGTGGTGGTGAGCGAGTTACCTTTTAAGTGATGAGAAAAAAACCTTTGAATGCAATGTGTTTCCTGAATTAGTTTTTTCTAATTGTTGTTGTTGTTGTTGTTGGTTTTTTAGGACTCCTGACCCAGGAAACCATTCTTTTGCTGGTCTAAGCACCAATTTCCCTGACTCCAAACCTCCACGTGCCCAAACAGAGGTTCTAAACTTCCGAGATAGAACACTGGGTGGTGCTTTAGATGCAACAGGTGGAGGTAAAGGCAGAGGGAACTGGAAGGTTCAGGATATAGCACACCAGGATAGGCAGCATGAAGCTGGAGGTCTCATTGCAAACAGGACCCCAGAGGAAACGGCCAGCTTGAGGGAACAGCTCTGTCAGGTTTTTCCAGGGCAGGACAACATGGTCATGCTTGTGCTGCAGTGTCACCCATCACAAACAGATATCAATGTGCTATCTGATCTGATGTTAGAAAAGCAGGAGGACTAAGAGACCTTTTTTATATTTAACGTTTTTCCCACCAAAGCAAGTACAAAAAATCGCACTGATCTACACAATCAAGGAAAATATAACATTATTAAATAAGTGTTAGAGCTTTCTGTTGACAGTTGAATACACCTATAATTTAATTATGGCTTACCTTTTTTCTTGTATTTTTACTTTGTCTTGTGTATTCCCCCCCACGTCTGTACAATAAGAGTTAATAAAGTTGTTAATAATAAAGCAGATTACAGTTACAGTTTAGCTCAAATTTATTCATACTTCTGTCAATTTAGAAGGAGGTTTTGGATTTTTCTAACTTATATAGAAAATGGCCATCTATTTACTATATAGAACCTATATTTAACCTATATCTACTATATGGAATCTCTTCGCTCAACAAATGGAATAGGCAGATAATATAAGAATATCTGCAGCACACACCATTTAAGTTTGAATTACTGCACAAACAAACACATTTTAGAGTGTGATAACAACACATCACTAAGTCCAAATTTATTCATAGCCTCTTCTAATCATGACAGCTAACCATGAAATGTTACGACAAAGTATGTTTTCTGAGGCATAAATGTGTTAAATAGCATGTTGCTTAATTTTTTAAGACCAATTTTCTGCTCTATATAAGTCGAGTAGCTCCTTAAACTTCAGCCATTTTGAAACGAAAGACCAAAGACCACAGTTGGGACTTGTGAGCAAGGATTATTGATGCCCCGAAAGGAAGGAAAAAGGATACAAAAGAATTGCCAGCCAATGTAAAGTCCCATTTTCAACCATGCAAAGTATCATCACGAACACAGTGTAAACTGTCCAAGGACGGGGTTGGAGGGCAATACTGTCACTCGGCTTTCCAAAAAGATTTGGCAAGAAGTCCAGATCAGTCCAAGAATTACTACTAAGGCTCTTCAGACAGAATGGAGGTCAACTGTTGTGAATATATCAAGGCAGACACTCTAGCAGACATTGCATCAGGGTGGCCTCCGTGAACGTTGACCAAGAAAGACTCCTCTCCTTCAACCAAGGATGTGAAAGCACACCTAGCCTATGCAACGTCTCACATAGATAAAGATGAAAACTTCTGGTCATCTGTTCTTTGGTCAGATGAAACAAAGTTTGAGCTATATGGGCACAGAGATCAGCCTTTCATGTGGCGGAAGAAAAATGAGGCCTACAAACCAAATAACATCATCCCCATCCTGAAGCACAGGGGCAACAGTCTAATGTCCGGAGGGTGGTACTGGTGGTACTGGCAAATTAGTTAAAGTGGAAGGCATCGTAAAAAAAAGAGCAGTGTCTCAAGATTCTCAAAGAAAACTTCAAGCGGACGACCGAGAATCTAATCCTGGGTCAGTGTTGGACTTATCAACAGGACAACAACACAAAACATATGGCCTAAGTGGTGAAGAAATGGTCAGAAGACAATCATGTGAGGGTTTTGGATTGACCTAGTCAAAATCCAGATCTCAACCCCATTGAGAATTTATAGGTGAAACTCAATAAAAGGGTCACAGCAGGCCTTCCAACCTCAAAGATCTTGAAGGTTTTGCCAAGAAAGAGTTGTTAAAGCTTTTTAAGGACTTTTGTAATAATCTTGTGAGCAATTACAGGAATCATTTGGAAACTGTCATTACAAATACAGCCTTTGCAAATGATTACTGGAACAGGGTAAGAATAATTTGGAACCCAATAATTTTTTAGTTTTTGTGCTGTTAAAAATGTTTGTTTAGGTTGTAATTCCAAAATATTGAATGACTGACGGCTTCCTAACAATTTCTGCCAGTATTGTTTGTGGGGAGAAGAGCCACTGTATAAATTAGTAAAATCAAACATTTTAAACTGACAGTGGTTTGAATAATTTTGGGTTTAACTGTAGCTATAAAAATACCTAACCTGTCATTTGTTAGAGAAATTAAAGTTTAGATTTAGGGTTGGATTGTTTTCTACTTTGTGTTTGTTGATAGAGACACATCTTGAAATGGATGAGCCCCTACTTGACCACTTTTTCTGCCCTGTCTTAAGCAACTTTGATTAAGCAACTTTGATCATCTGTCACTAGCTTTGAGTATAGCTGGAAGTGAGAAGTTTTGAAATAATAGTGATAATCCACCTTTTAAGCCAATATATATTGGTTGAGGTTTCTATTACGACATTGGGGTAATTAACTTTTTGTTTACTCTTGTTACGACAAATATTTTTATATTGTTTGTCACTCTTGGTTGAGAAAAAAAATGCTCCCAAATGCCACTATTATTATATTTTTTTATAAAGAATAAGAAGAGCAAGTTTTATTTTCGCTAGTAATTTTGAATCTGTTGTAACCTTCTCAATTTTGTATTTTATAACTACCTTGTTTAAAAAAAAAACAAAAAAAAAACAGACCATCAGGTCTTACTGAGAATAGGCGGATATCTGTTCCCATGAGAATGTGTCATGCTGGGAAAATATTAAATGAGTGCACGCAATATTCTGTACACACAATTCTGTCATCAGACTGGTGAATGGCAAGCAAATGAGATGGGATCTAATGAAGACTATTCATGTCTCTTGGAGTAAAGCTCAATGTTGAGCTGCAAAAAAGCAAATGCAACATGATGCAATGCAACATTTGACCAATTGTAAAACAAAGCAATCTTTTTGTATTGTCTATATTTGTACATTTTAAAACTTCTGTGCTGAATTCTACTGTGCATATAGTTTGAATAAACCAATTTATAAAAGCAGTACAATCATTTGTTATTGAAAGGGCTGACTGACTATTTATAAAATTAGGGTGAGCTTGACTGTAGTACTATTGTACTATAATGGGCAGAATATTACTATTATTTATACATTTAAGAAGATAATAACAGCTCTGTGAGCATGCATTTGGGGACTTCAGTTTAACTGCCTCCTGTTTTAAATTAGGCTAAATTTTGTTTAAAATGAAATATGGGTTTCTATATAAACACACATCAAAATATTATTCATAAATATAAACTAGTTCTTGAGTGAGAGTGAGAGACCTTTTGTCAATGGTTGAGTTGCATTGGGGGTAAAGCAGCTGCAAGAAACTGCTGTTTATGATCTCTTCCACCAGAGGTTGCACTATCTACAAGTGTTATAGGAAAGTGGCTATGATGCAGCAGAATTCTTTGACTCATATTGTCTTGATGAAGTACTGTTTGTAACATATGCAGCAAACAAAATTACGTTATATATATATAACGTTATAATAATAGCAAACCCTTATATGAAAACTATGTTTATCTCCATACTTATCTATTAGTTAACAGGAGTAGCTTCTTATTTGTGCCTTTTCATTACAATTGTGTCTCATACCCCATTTTCACGTTCAGATCCCAACAGGACGAACATCTCCACAGCTGTATAAGAGACAGTCAGTGTTGTTTAACTTAAGGAGGCTGTGTTTAAGACAAAATTAGTGAAAATGCATTGATTGATTTTAGTTTATATTCTATACAGTTAATTGTATACATTCCAGAAATTACCACAGCAAGAATTAAAGCAGTTTGCATATACTGAATATTTCACGGTCATGCGACCTGACCCAAACCTGTGTCAGTGGGCAATGAATCACAGATGTATCCTGGAAAACTTTTTCTTATTTTCTCATAAATTACAAAAAAATACAGAAACAGCCTCATGCATGTATCTCCAAAATGTTGATAAAATACTGTTTAGTGTATTTTCCTTTTTTGGCCTCCATTTGCTATTATGATATTCTGTATATTAGCTATATGATATTTCTTTGCTATTTGATTTTGTTTGTTCGGTGCACATAATAAATGATTTGTGTTTACCCAGGAAAAGATAGCATTAGGTATGTTATGACTTTTCTGAACTTCAGAGAGGAGGATTAAGTCTCCTCTTTCTGAGAATAAGTACTCAGTAAACCGGTTGGGTCAGATTTAAACAACAGCATATAGACCGCACATCTATTTTGGGAACATGCTGAGTAAGGCTGAAAACATTTTCACACAGAGATATGAAAGGACAGAAATTCCACTCATTGAACAGGCCTAGTACAGTCTTCAGCATCTGTTTTACCTCTGCAGGAGTGTTAATTATAGTGAGAAATAGTGGGTGCAGCTGTAAGTTTTTTGTTTTGTCTAATACCAGTCTAATTAATTTCCATCGTGAACATTTACTGAGAGGTACATGCAGTGAAACAAGAGAGGAAAATAGAGCATCATCGCTGTGTGTGCACCACAACAATACATTTACTAGGTGGATTTACTGTAATCTGTGAAATGTGGGCGTAGTCAAAACCTCCCAGCATGCACCACATCAACACTGTTTATGCGTCTGCAGCATTTTTAGTATTAAATTTTTTGACATTTGTTGTCCATAGGTGTTTTTTTTTTTTTTGTCCCTGTCTTATGAGAGAGAGCTCTAGATTGTCGCTTCACCTACATAGGCCTACATGTACAATACTGTTTAGAAAAATGTCTGGACACTTGAAATGTAAATGAAAAGGGAATGGAATGATTAAAATTGTTTAAAAATCATTTAAACTGGGACATTTTAAAAAGCACCAGTTGTTTTCAGGTCTTGACTGCAGGCAGGACAGTTTAGAACTCAGACCCTTTTATTAAACAGCCATGCTGTTAAAATGTTCAAAACGTGGTTCAGTAACATTGTGTTACTGAAATAAGCACTATATCATTTACATATCATTCTGCATTAGTGGGCCCTTGACAGTGCACAAATTACCCATGGTGTGTAGCCATTGAGTTTTAACTTTGCAGCGACAAAATGTGTTTACAGACAGTCATTTTCCGAGGTTCCCATCAGCCCATGGAGTGATTTCCACTACACCATTTTGTCCATAGGTTGAAGGTCATAGCCATTTAATACTGGTTATTGAGCTTGCCCCTATACATACATTTCTCTGGTTCGTCTGGTTTAATGACATATTGTACCATAGATAATTAAAATATTATGCATCCTGTTTTTTTTATATTTTACACAGTACCCCAACTTTTTGGTAGTACAATAAAATAAAATTGTCTTATCCAATGTCAAGAAGCTAGCAGAGGTGAAAACTTAAACTTAACCTAAAAGTTAATGGAAAGAAACAAAGAGTATAAAATAACTAAAAAATGCACTGAAAAATGTTCTTGCACAACTGAAGTTAATTTCTTTATATATATATATATATATATATATATATATAGAGAGAGAGAGAGAGAGAGAGAGAGATCATTGTCTTTGTTTTATGTTATTTATTTATTTAATTAATTTTTGACACATTACACACACAAACACAAACACACAGAGTTGTTAAATAAAAACGATGAGTATTACAATTCAAACCATAACACCATTTAAGAGAAATATTCACCAATGTATAGTGTAGCATAATAATAAGTACATATATGAACCTAATGTAAACTCTGAGTTAATAACCTAAATGCCCCTTATTATTTAGAAGTAAAGTAGCTTTACAATAAAATCCTATACTACTGCTTATACTTAAAAACTGTCATTGTATATAGTGCATTATATGACTAAATGCAATATTACCATCTCTGCACATTTTATGCAGAAAACTTAAGAGAAAATAGAATTCCCATGTCATGCAATAGTCTAGACAAGTCCTAATAGACAAATCTAAGCAGTCTGAGCTTTTATTTGATGTTTGAAATTCGCCATTTTAGATCATCACAAAATTTATATTCTATAGTTCTATATCACCCAGGTGCAGTATACCATGCACACATTAATCTGCCAGTAAAACCTGCAGCTGTTCCATCTAGACTACAGTATGAGTCTGTGTTTGCTGATGTTGTAAAATTTCTTGTTTGGCAATATAAGGAAATATTACCACAACAATAAAGCTGTTTGATTTTAAAAAGAGAGAGAGAGAGGGGTGGGGGCACAAAGATAGAGGTGCAAAGCAAACACAGAACGTTCTCTTAAACATTTAATTGCTTATACAAGGTAGGTTAGATGCTCTAAAGCAATGCCTTGGAAATTTTCTTCTAGATCGCCAACGACATTAATTTACATCCTCCCCCTTCAACATTGCATTATTTTCCTTTTATTTCCTAATGAATAAATTGTATGTGTTTGTTCTTCATTCACTTTGCACTTGTTAGCACATGTAGCCAGAAGTTACACAACCGACTGCTGTAGTTCTTTGGATTTGTATTTAATGCTAAGGTGGTGAATGGATTCAATAAAAACCAGCCTTGAAGGTTGAATCAACATTTATGTAAAAAACGGACCTCAACATGTTGACCATAGAATGCAGAGATCTAAATATCTAAAGACACACAAATAGAGACACAGTGGGCAAAGACTGTGTCTCTATCCACCCCATAACCACCACCAAATCATCTCTTTCACCTTGATGGGGGCCTACCATTTACTTTCCTGTGGCAAAGGTCCACTTTCACATCCCCCGAGTCTTTCTTCCTCTCCATCTCTCCTCTTCTGTTTACCCCCTCCTATTTGCATAGCTGGACCAGAGCAGTTCATGCTCGTGCCCGCGGGCGCACGTCACGGGACCGATTCACCTGCCCCGCGCTCAACCTGACACACTCACTCGTACGCAGAGACACACGCATTGTCAGTATCTGGAAAGAAAAAAAAGAAGTAGATGAGAAAGATACTTTCGTGGGCTAATTTTGTCTTTTTGTAGAGAGCTGTGAATTGCTCTGACGGAGGAAATTTAGCGACAAAGGCGCGGGCGGAATTACTTTTCTTATGTGAGTGAATTAACATTAAAGTGGAGACAACGACTAGAGAGAGACACGTTTAAAGCAATGTGGTAAGAACATTAATTGTTTTAACAAACCTATGTTTCCTTACACATGTCTGCTTTTGGTGGTTGAGCTGATAATTCCGCGGTTAATACAAACCCGGTGTTTTTTCTTTTAAGTTAATTGAAGAGTTATTTACTGTTTACAATTTGGTGTGTAGAAAATTTATTGTCATTAAAGTTAGCTAATGTTAAGTTTATTAGCGCTAGCTGTTTCTTGCCGTTAACGCCATGGATAAAACTAAGCTAACGTTAGATTTTAAAGATAGCTTTGTTAACTCAAGTTCATCCAATGGTGATAACATCTTAAAACAATTATCCTTTGAATTTCATCCCTGCAACACTGTACATGTATTGTGAAATGTGTGGTTTGACAGGTTCTTCTTTCTGATCAGGTAAAAGAAAAGGATAAACTGTTAGGACATCTTACATTAAAAAAGCATGTGTAGACAGAGGTAGCTAATCAATTTGTGGTTCAACAGAAAATGACTTCATTAAGCCAAACTGTCAAACTAGCTGGTTGCACAGTCTCCAATATAAAGACTTGATGCTGCTCGTGTATAATTTTTCAGTTTCTTTGTAGTTTCATTTAGGTCTAGAGGTTACTGTTTTGTTTGTTTGTTTGCTTGTTTGCGTAAGACAACCAAGACAAAGTAGTGAGTTTGGGAGACACTAGTGGAACAGCCATTAAATATCCTACCATTACCACATGCAGTTGTATTCCACAAGTGCTTTGGCCTTAAAAAGACATTGTCTCCTTTGTAAAACTGTACAAAAAAACCAAATTGTAGAAGTTTCATGCAAAAGCTTACAGTAAATTACACTGAAGTCAAAATGAGCAGATCAATCAAATGAATTACTGTATAATCCCTCTGTGACTTTGTTATTGAATTAGATACGGACATGTTACAAAGGATTCTGATTAAAAAAATTTTTTTATCCCATTGTTAATGTTAATTAAGGCATTATATCAGATTGGATATGAGGGGAGCAGTTGGGATATTTTGCAAACTGAGAGGGCTCACAAGAGCTAACAACCACCATAGGAAAGCAACAATAAGGGGAATCAAAGTTAGCCACTAAGTGCAGTCGTGAATGTAAAACATTTTTAATGTGGACTGGGTGCGTCGCTGACATGTCACTCCAGTACACACCTGAATAGTGTGAATGTGTGTTATGCATGAGCATGTGTTACTGGGGAAGAGCCTGCACTAGACCAACAAGTTTGTTGCATAGTGAGGAAGTCGCTAGAAGTAGTCTGTTATTAAAATAGCATTAAATCCATGTGCAGGTAAAGTACAACTTCCTTACAGTCATTATTGGACTTTCTTAAAGAGGCCGATGCAAGCACAGTCTCAAAGCTTTCAGATTAAATGTTAACTGAAGTGCATTGTTTTTACCTAATTTTTAATAATTCTAATCTTCAAATGTCTTTTTTTTGTTGCAGGGAGACATGACTTGAAGGAAACATGGATTAGTGCTCATCAGAGAAGATTATGCTATTTAAGATTCCTTGGCGGTGATATTTGGGACCTTAATATGTCTATAAAACTTCAGTGAGAACTTGGACTCCCTGAAAATTGGCAATTTTTTAACTTTCCTTAAAAGACAGACAGAAAAGACAAAGTGACAAGTCATTAGACAAATCTCCCTTGCGCAGGTCATGATGCCAGATGAGTCAAAAGGTTTTCAGGTTAAGAGGAGTCCTGGAGAAGAAGCATCACGGGTTCCTTTAGTGCCAGACATTTTGGTGCTCTGCAGTGAAGAGGAGCACAAAAATGCTGGAGGCAATATATTGGAGCTTAAGGAATTCGGTCATACAGCAGATTATGGAAAACAATTTGTACAAAACAGTGAACTTGACATTTTGCAACCAAATGACAGCACACCAAACAAGAATGACATCAGGACAGTTGGGAGCCAGTCTGGACTCTTTCAGCCCCAAGTCTCTGTAGAAGTAGGTGTGGCAAAGTCAGCACAGGCCCCTGAACCTATCAAGGCCAGTTCTTTGTTGAGGGGGACATGCATTACCCCTCAGGCTTCAGATAATGCCCCATTCCACTCATCCTGTGACAGGTTACAAAGTGACAACAGTACTTCAACACTAACAAATGGCTGCAGGAACCTAGGCTACAGTTGCGCAGAATCCAGCCTTAATAATGCTTTTACTAATTTCAGCACTGGCCTAGGTGATGTAGAGTTATCTGAGCTTAGAAGCTCCCCGGAAAGGGCAAATCCAATCACTTCTGTCAATATCTCTAAACCCAGTTTAGTCACATCTCAGTCTAAGAAAACCACCAAGAATGGGGACAGAGGCAAATCCAAAACAGATTTTTGTAATACACCAGAAGCCGAAAATTCAGTCAGTGGCAGATCACCTCCATTGCCTGATGTTTCATCCAAAGCCCCCCAAACAAGAGACAGCATAGATGTCAGGTGGAACCAGCTTAATGAAATGGAGGACAGAGACAAGGACGGACAAAGCACCCGGTCCAAACGGAGTGTGAAAGAGGGTGTGTGTTGCTGCTATCAGGCAGTCCATAGGGCATTTTTGCAGTGTGTGGAGGAAACTCCAGCCATGCTGTCAGGACTGATGCTGTCTTTGGCCTTCTGTTTGGCTGTCATCATCCTCATTTGCACTACTGGAAGGGTGAGATTTGGTGTGGATGTGTGTGTAGGAGCTTGCTTGCTGCTCATTATACAGTTATCTTTCAAGGAACAGTCCCAAAAAAATCAGCTTCTGAAGTATGTGACTGTGCTGCTGTTTGTTTTTACATAATTGTTAATACAATACTGGCTCAATAGATTATGTAATATGATTTTTACAATTAATATATTAGTTATTCAAATGTAATGTTTTCTGTCACTAGCATTCTAAAACTAAAACATGTTCAGTTTACTATTATGTATTATAAAAGAGAGACTGGCTGTGATACTTGCACATCGAAGCAAAGAAGAAGAAACTCCAATTAATGATTTACAGCCAACTCTCATAGGGTCAAGCAAATAGAGTAATAAACCAGTTCTTCCAAAATACCACAACATCATTCCTGTTCTTTGACAGTCGAATGCTGCATGACTTCTCATTTTCACAAAACCGTTGCCCAAATACAAAACAGTATATTTGTCTCTTATCGGTATGAACCTACCATAGTAAAATAAAGCTTCAAACAGGAGGAACACAAAAAATGCAAATACCTTCACTTCTATTGGCTAGGGAAGATTAAAAACACTGCACCAGCTGTTTAAAGCTCAGCCTGGCTTTCATGTAGGATGAATAAAGGCATTTGCTTTTCAGTCCTTAGTGTAGAGCTGCCAAGTGGGGTTTCAATATAGTAAGCAGCTGAATCAAAATGAATTAATGCCCAGTACGATAGGTCCTTGGAAATACCTATTAATGTGAAATGTTCCTTTTCTTATTTTGTTTGTCTCATGAAATATGTGTTAAGTTTGGCCCCTCCCAGAAAGATGATAATTCGGCTTAATTAGGTTATAGTGGGTGGTGGAGTCAAGCACCACTTAATATAAAGCATTCTAGTTCGACAGCACCACCAAATATGACCTCAATAATAAACACATAGAAAAGCTTGGAATGTTAATGTAGATCTTATGGCAGAGCTGCTGTGTTGGATTAAATTAGATTGTACAGATGTACTTAATAAAGTGGCCAGTGAGTGTATGGCACACAGAAACTTTGTAGTAATGAAAATACTGCACCATCCAAAGAGAAGTTGAATTAGAAGATGTTTTTAACTTTGAGACACCTGAAGCAGTCAGTGTACAAATCCATCTCTTCACAGGTCATTAACGTTCATGTAGCTGCTCTGTCTGTGGTGTGTGTGGTTCTGATTCTGAGTGCTCTCCTGCTCATCTGCCTTCCCTGGCTCGCCACAGTAAGGCGCTGTGGAGGAGCCCTGGCCCTCTTCGTATGGGGGACACTGTATGTCACTGCCATAGTCTTCATCTTCACTGAAGGTCCTGTCACCACATGGGAACAGGTGAGAACGAAGCAGTTTTACTATATTTTAGTAAAAAGTTTTATTTTTAGCAATTGACTTTTAACTCTGCATCTCTCTTTACCTTTCTCTTAATTTCTTCACCTACACTCTGTCTTACCTTCTCAGGTAGCATTTTTCCTTTTCCTGTCTCTTAGTGTGTACACAGTGCTGCCTCTCTCTCTCACCTGGGCCCTCATGGTTGGGATTGGGACCAGCATTTCACACATTATTATCATCAGCGTCTACGTGCCCGTCACAAACCCAGAGACACCAGACTTAGTTGTGCAGGTAAAAATGAGCTATTTGCTTTTTTAAAACATTCTCTAACGTCATGTGATAGCCATAATTTCTATCACCACTTTACAAAAATAGAATTCTAACTGAAGTTAATTCCAAAGAATTTTAAAAAATGCAATGTTAGGAGCAGAGTAGCCTTTTTATGCATGCTGCTGTTGTGTGGTGAAAAGTTGCTAATAATTTAACAAGGTCATCTAGAGAACTGGACACTAATGGCCATTTTATCAAGCTGCACATGATAAAGGTTAAAATGATAAAACAAATGATATTACAAATTACCTGCTCCTCAAGAGATGTACAGTACATCATTTGCATGTCCCAAAAACAATCAACAATATAAACTATGTGTGTTGCTCAGGTAAGTTTATCAGTTGGCTTTGGAAAAATGCAAATCATCAACATCTATTTATTGGTTTACTGAGAAGTCCTACAGAACATGTTACATAATGTTACAGTTAATAAAATGTGGTCAATAAATAACAGTTTTCTGTGTCTCTGTCATGATATATCTGATCAATATAAATCAATCAAAAATCAATACCTCTCCCCTCTTTGTCTTCCTTCTCAGCTGGTGGCAAATGCAGTGCTGTTTGTGTGTGTGAACTGCATTGGGGTTTTTCACCTGTGGACAACCGAACATGATCTTAGAATATCCAACCAGAAAAGAGAAGAGTTCAGCGCTATACGCTCCCAGAAGGAAATAAAGAAATATCAGCAGGTTAATAACATTAGTGTCTAATGTCGGTGAAGATTCTCATTCATCCAGGTTTGGTTATCCATGAATCATGTCAACCGGACTTTTCTTTTGTTGAACGTTTCGCTACTTATCCAAGCAGATTCTTCTTCCCCAGGAAGATTAAGACCACTTCACACATCCACCAAGAGGCCCACACCTAACGACTTCCATCTTATGGGCTTTAGGGAGTTAGGGTTGTAATCGTTAGAAAGTCTAGATGACGTGACTCAATCTTTGGAGTAGAGCAAGGGTCACCAACCTTTTTGAAACTGAGAGCTACTTCTTGGGTACCGATTAATGTGATGGGCTACCCGTTAAATACGCACTTTTAAAATAACAAATTTGCTCAATTTACCGTTAATTATATGTTATTATTATTAATAATTAATTAAATTAATGATATTAATCTAGAAGACACGGATCATGTTAATGATTTCTCACAATAACTATCAAATGTGGTTTTAAAAAGAATAGCAACACAAAAATTAGATGCAGCTCATTGATAAGTGGTGCTATGGTGAGCTAGTTTTAGAACAGGCCCGTGGGCTACTCGTGTGGTCCCTGCAGGCTACCTGGTGCCCACGGGCACCATGTTGGTGACCCCTGGAGTAGAGTATAATAATAATTTAATTAATTTATTGTTGTTGTTGTTGTTGTTGTTGTTGTTGTTGTCGTCGTTGATGTTGTACATTTACATTTATATTTAGTCATTTAGCAGACGCTTTTATCCTAAGCGACTTACAAGTGAGGTACAAGGCAAGCAAGTTGTTGTTATTATGTGATATTGTACTGCATATAACTTTAGATAGCTACTTATAAAAAAGAGCAACCACAATTGCCAAGTAAAGTTCAGCTAAGTATGTACTTGCTTGACTCAGATTTGTTTAGTTGATTACATTTTTGTCTTGAAATCAACACAAATCTCATTTTCATTGTATTGCAAGCCAAGATATGAATTTGTTAAAACAAGGGATTCCTTTCATCAGTTACTGATGTCACAGAAACATCATACATAGATTTTTCAATTAGAGATTTTGCATTATACAAATCCAGTCAAGTGCTCCACTGAGCACTTATTTCTTGTACTGTTAGTTTAACTTGTTATTTAATCGTTAATCACTCTCATTAAACCGCTCTCTACCTGGACAGCCTAGGTTTCTCTTTTCTGGCTATTAGTTCAATAGATTAATCATTCACTTGCCTGAAGCTTAGCAGCAATAGAATAGGCAAACCCTAATGGACACAGAAAGTAAACAAATAGATGGAATGTGATCCACTAAGTAAATAGAGCTATAATGGCTGTCTATTTCTATTACACCCTGTCAACAGTGTGTCCCCTCTATAAGGCACAAACTCACTCCCTATGGTCCACACTATAGCGTCTCAAAACTTATCACTGCTTTTCTTCACCCAGATTTTAATCCTCTGTCTTTTTCCTTGGCAACAGGAGCAGCTCCTACTGTCAGTGTTGCCAAGGTACATTGCCGTGGAGCTGAAAACGGAGGTGATAAAAAGGCTGTCCAAGCCAAAGAGCAATAAGGAAAATGAATCCAACTTCAACAACTTTCACAGCCTTTACGTGAGGCAGCACAAAGACGTCAGGTGAACATCATGCTGTTACATTGTGATGTTATTGATGAGATGTCAGCTTTTTTAAGTTACTTAAAAACTTACAGCAGACTTATTAACTTACCAACTACAAGAACTTTTGCATATTGTGGGGTTTATCAGGTTTAAGTTTTCTAGTTTTCTTTATATGATGAGAAATGCCCAATGTACTCATTACTACTTAGTAGACAGTACTCAGTCTCAAAATTATAAAGATGTCATATCTAACGTTTGTTTATTCTGGATTACAGATTGACTCCAAAGTGTCATATTATATACACATACCTAATACCAGTGTTTATCTGTGTGGGTTTCTATAGTATCCTGTATGCAGACATTGTGGGCTTCACAAAGCTAGCAAGTACCTGTACACCAAAAGAGCTGGTTGCTGTGCTCAACAAGCTTTTTGGGAGGTTCGATGACATTGCTAAGGTCGGGAGTCTTGCTAAAAATAGCTGCAATGAAAAATATTTTTGTGTTAGTTCTGTACGCTCTGTCTGACTCTCTAGCTTTCTTTGTGTTTCTTTTTGTCTGTAGAAGAATGGGTGTCTTCGTATTAAAATTTTAGGTGACTGCTACTACTGTGTTTCTGGTCTGCCTGATCCCATTCCCACCCATGCCAGGAACTGTGTCCAGATGGGGCTGGACATGTGCACTGCCATCAAGTCAGTTCATTCAAAATAATCAAACGTTTTTCTGCTAACATTATCTGACATCTTTCTTTTTCTATAGTATTTTTCTCTTTTATTATAAAATAGTTCTTTTGTGGCAATTTGTGATGCCTTCTATCTTCTATTTTTTTCACACTGTGTTGAGGTGCCTTCCATATAATTTGTGTTTTTCCATCTTCAGGAATAAAAGCTATTCAGTTTGGAATTTACATATGACACAACTGTACTTGGTTTAACTTCCTCGTTGCTTTTTTAAACAGAAACTAACCTGTATAGTATAGCTGAAAGCACGCAGTTACAGAAAGCAGAAGCACCAATTCATGTAAATTGACTATAATATTCCCTAGCTGTGTTTTTGTGTTTGCACTATGAAGGCTGTAGATTTCTTTTTTTTTTTTGCAATAGAGGAATTTATTGCTTAGTTACATAAAAATATGTTTTCTATGCAATATGCATATATGCAATATTTATCAATATGCATATGACAGATCAAATCAAAGATTGTGTTTACTTTGTTATTTAACTGTGTTTTACTTTTAATCATAAATTAATTTTTTTTTTTTTTTTTTTACTTTAGTAGCTTTCCTCAAAATCTTATACATTCTCAAACAGCATACTTAGAAACCGTATAAGAAGCCTTTATTTATGTGCAGTAGCATTATAGGCCATTATTGGTAAGGTTTTAACAGTCGTTAATACACCACCATTTTTCTGATGCAAGTTTTAGTGCCCATCAATTTAAACTGAAGATTTTAGATAGAAATATTTTTAAATAACTTCATAGCACAACAATGAGTGAAAAATACTAGGATGAGTGAATACTTAAATATACAGGATATACAGGACAGTTTTCGGGTCTTAGTGACACGTTTATCTCTTTGTAGTAAACTCCGTGAAGCAACAGGTGTTGACATCAGCATGCGTGTGGGTGTTCACACTGGAAACGTCCTCTGTGGTGTGATCGGCTTGCAGAAATGGCAATATGACGTTTGGTCACACGATGTTACATTAGCCAACCACATGGAGTCTGGAGGGCTTCCAGGGTGAGTATGGAAGCTGAATTGTATGTTTTTTTTTCATAATAAATTAATTTCAATAAGAATGGGATGGGTTTTGTTTTCTCTTTAATTTAATTATATTATGCCTATTTTTCTTTTAATAATAATATTATTAATAGGAGAGTCCACATCACAGAGGACACACTGCAACACTTGAATGGAGAGTACCAAGTGGAGGATGGGGATGGGGGAAGTAGAGATCCTCTTCTTAAAGGAAGAAAAACCTACCTGGTGATTGACCCCCACAAGCCAAATTCAGTCTCTAGGAAGCCTAAATTGGTAAGTGTACACATGTTGGTATGCAGCATGTGCAGTTATTGTGCATGTATTGTAGACTGTTATGAGATAATATATGTTTAAATTTATGTAAAGTAAAATTGAGAATTGACTATCTCTGTATTTATTTTAGGCAAACAGTCTTCCATCAAGTGAGACCAGCAAGCGGGCATCGGTCCGTATGTCTCAGTATCTGCAGTCCTGGCAGACTATTCACCCCTTTGCAGGCCTAAGCAACCCTGATGCCAGGCCATCCAAGATGCCAACCATCTGCCCCAGTGGTATCATGAACCAGCCAAAGGTGTCTGCATTATTTGTTTGTGCTGCTTCCTTCTCCTTATGTTTTTTTTCCTGATTAAGTATGTATAAATTGATATATGTTATATGAATACAAACACAAAAAAACAGTACATACAAAAATTACTGGCATGTTTTCCACTAGCAAATACTACACCACATCTGGCCCTTTGTCTGTCTCTCACCAGTCCTAATTATACATTGTACATTTTAAAGAGGTGACATTCATTCGTGCTGTCTCTTGACAATTTTTTATATGCTTGCTCTAGGAAAGGCCACATTTCCAGAACAATCCCTCTAGGTAAGTTCACAGAAATATTAAAAGCACAAATGAAAAAGAAAATAAATTGATGTATTATTTTATTTTACCTTCTGAATAGAAAAATGCTTTTATTTTGTATTCCAGTTTGTTTGTGGATAATAGTGTTAGGGGATCACTGGACACAGTGGATGTGGCTGGGTAAGCTGTCATTAAAGTTCTGATGTATGTCATTTTTTTGACTCAGTTATCCCTGTGTTAGTAGGTGAGAGCTATAAGAAACATGTTCAGATGAAAATGACAAAATGTGACTAAGATAAATATTACCAACAGATACAGTTTAATTAGATTTAGTTCAGTCAATTTAGTTCTGTCAGATTTCTGTGATGTTTCCCACTATCTGTACCTCTTACATGAGGACAAAACTGCTTCTGGTCCACTGACTGTTCTCTGCTTTTTGTTTAAATGTTTTTATTCAGGAGGAGGGCAAAAAAACTTAGTTGTTTGACTCTGCTATTCAATGACCTGAGCCTGGAGAAGCAGGTAGTTTTATTCTCTGAGTGCTAGAATGATGTAATGCTTTTTTTTTTTTTATTCTATGTTTTTGGGGCATTGTTATAGTTAGAAATACTGTCCATACGGCTACTGTAAAATGATAACAAATTATGTCCCTGACATGGCAGCTGTAGAGCCAGATTACTATATCAGTAATTGCCCACCATCAATTTAAGCTTATAACATTTATGGTATTTACTTTCTTTATACTTGTGTTCTTTATTTCCCAGTTTCGTCTTTCAGAGGTGAAGGGCTTACACCTGTCAATCAGCTGCATAGCTTTGATCTTTGTAACTATTTTTGCCACCCAGATGCTTGTCTCTAAGAGGTAAGTAGCATTTCAGTTGCATTCATACATGCGATATTTCACTTTCCTTATTTAACTTGACAACATATATTTTGAAATATTTTTTAGCTCATAACATTGGAGAAAAATTCTCTCTCACTTTGACAAGTTTAATACCAAGTCTGTTACACTCTGTTTACTTATTGATTCCTCCTTATATAATGTTTACTATAAAGTTCACTCAGTTGTGAGCAGTAAATTGAGATTTCAACAGCTAACAGGTGTTTGTATTCCACAACTGTAATTTTATGATCTCTACAAATGTGAGCATTACATTGTGGGATTGTTAGCAGAAAGTCCACATGCTATGTACATTCAATTTTGAGTGCACTTAGCATTGGTCCACCATTACAGAATGGCTAATACAATATAGAATGTGTGTGTGAATGAATTTCAGTATCCTGCATTCCAACAATTGTTTCATAAAAAAAAATTATACTTTCACCCCTCCCAGGAACTTTCAAATGGCCGTGTCCTATGGCGCAACTTTTCCTGTGCTTGTGCTGATTCTGTCTATTGCTTTCACTGGATACTTGGAGGTAAACTACCACAAAGCTTCTGGCATGTTTTCAGGAATACTCTGTGTTAGCAAATGATCTTAGTTAGTCTAGGTCTGGATGCATTCAGTATCAGTGGTGGAAAGTAACAAACTACAAGTACTTTCTTACTGTACTTCAGTATATGTTTCATGTATCTGTACTTTACTTAAGTAGATTTAATCATGACTACTATGAATTTTACTCCACTTCATCTAAGAGCAATAATATATATTTTTTTTTTAGTCCACTTTTTAGTCCACTACATTTTAAATCAATGTTCCATTACACATTACAATCACATTACTTACATATTTCATTATATACCACTTGTTCCTTTTATTCTTTTTCTTTTTTATTTTAACAAATGTCTAGCGAGACATGAATGACTTCACTAAACCAGGTGCAGGCAGGCACAGAGTCAGTTCCTCCTCCCATGGTCTTATTTAAAAGACCTATTTGACATATTAGCATTGCTCAGAGACAGCCGGTATGCAGCTTTGGCATGTTGTACTGAGTTTGCCCTGTCTTATAAGATCTGCATTCACTCGCAGGAGGAGGATTTTCAGACTTAAAACTTGGTGAATTGATTGTGAAAGGTGCCTTCAAATGGGTATAATTATATGTTGTGTCATATTCACTCTGTCATGTCAATCAAACGATATAACGAGCAGTGCTCCCAATGTTTCCTGTTACATCATGATTAGTTTAGAAATAAAACAAAAAGGAAGATCAGATCGTATATCTTAAACAGCATAAACTCATCATTTATGTTTATTACCATTATTTGTTTATATCCCACCAACCATAAAGTAGCACTGGTCCACAGAAAAAAAAATAGTTAAGTACTTTTACTTAACTAGTAAATAAACATGTTGAGGTGACAACTGCAGAATGTAATTGGGTTTTACTTTCCTGTCAATAATGATTTACCAATCGTTTAACTATGGTATAATAACCAAATTACAGTAAAATGTGATGTATTACATTACACAGAAATAGATGTAACTGCTAGAAATTGGAAAAGTAATTCCTATTTTGAACATTGTCAGCATGTTGTATTGAATGTTCATATTTTTGTGTGTGTTTGTTTTAGAAGTGGCGCTCCAAAATACCTTTGGGTGTCCACTGGATATCAGGCTTGTCCCATGGCGTCTCCACCACGGCAGCACTGCGTCTCTTTGTGGTCATACTTTGTGTGCTCATCACAATGCTTATGGCTGTTCTCAACTTTGTACGTTCCTTTCTTACTTATTTTTCTAAGTCTTCTTTGTCTTTCTTTTGTTTCCTTTTTTTCATATAATTTATCTTCCATCTAAACATTTTTTAATTTTTTTATTTTGTTCTTCTTATTTTTGCTTGTTTACTTCAGTTTGTCTATTCTTTTTAAACACAATACTTTTACTTACAGTTCTTCCTGCCTGGAAACAACTGCACCTCTATTACTAACAGAACAGAGCTGGAGGGTCTTAAACTCTACACTGGGCCTGTGAGTATCTTCAAAAAGACAACTTCAGCTATTTTTGTAATTCATACAAATGGCATTGTGATGCCTATTTATCTTTAGTATGAGCATTGGTATCACACTTGGACATAATCAAACAAGTGAACTGAATGTAAGACTACAGATTGTATTCTTTTGGCAGTACAGTAGTGACTCCCCCAATGGCTAAATGACACTATTCATTTCACATTTTACTGGTTCAAATGTAATGTTTCAAGAGATGTCCACACATAAATCAAGAAGAATAAAAAAAACAAATAAACAAAGGGAAAAATATGTATATAAGTGCATCATCCTCTCACACACGTGCACAATTGCTAGCCAACTTTATTTTCTTGTAATGTGTAACACAACTTAAATTTTCACCTTCTACCTTTTTTCTCTTCAAACATATAGTACTACCTGTACTGTTGCCTGTTGGCCATGCTGGGAGTGATTGTGTTTGTCAGAACATGCTTGTCTGTGAAAGCCCTGCTGCTCACGCTGGCTGTGGTGGTTTACCTGGCTCTCTTCCTCCATGTGTATGCCCCAAGGTCCTACTGCCTTGTCAACCTTCTTTATAATGACACAAAGTAAGTAACACTTCACCTGCCTATCCTTTTCAAAATTTAAAACAAACAGTAGCTCTTCAATTTCCTGATGTTGAATGATGCTCAAATAAAATTGTGTACATCTAATGGAGGTCAGCGCTGAACAACTTATTCCATAACAAGTTTTAAATAAAGCAAACCAAAGTAACATTTAATAGCTCAGGTTCAGTTGTTTAAGGCATGGTATTAAAACACTCTTTAACTGCATTGTTCCTCAGTTACAGTCATAACAGGGCACTTTCAAGCTTTTAAGTACTATACTTATAACAGTAGCAGTTACAGTATATTGTGTTTTTACATGAACTGCTACAAAGCATGAAAGTGTACAGGCCGGAATATATTTGTTAGCTAACCACAGTCACTCCTACTAGTCCTACTAAAGTTCACTTTCCATTCGTTCATATTCATTCACTGCTCTCTGTAGTCATCGCACCATCAAGCTTGCTCAGCGAAGGTGTTGAATTTCCTGTCTTTTGTCTGCCACTCGGCAGTCCAGATTGTGAGCACTTGTCTAAAGTTTCAGATCACCATCACTTATTCAAGAGCTTTCTTTAGATAATCCTCGCTGTAGGTACCAGTCCATTGACTGTGAAATATAAAACACTTTTCTCTGAGGAATTATGTAATGGAAGGAAAAAGAAATGGTAGCGACATTGTTATACCTCTAAAGATGTGAATGTCCATGTGTGTTTCCACAGACCTGGTGTGCTAAAGGACCCTCAAATTATGTCCGGGGTTTGGCTGGTCATCTTTTATATTGTATGCCTCGTATTGGCTAGACAGGTGTGTGTACAAAAACTTCATTGTTTTCATCTCTTTCATTTCCCAAAGGAATGTGCTTCCATGCAGTTCTTTGTGCTAGTTTTTAGAAAAATTATGCCAAATTTATTCACATCTTTGTATAAGGAATTTCTGTCTCTCTCTTTCTCTCAGGATGAGCTCGGTTGTCGTGTGGATTTCCTGTTGGAGCGATGTTTCCAGATGGAAAGAGAGGAAATGGAAACCATGGAGAATGTCAACAAACTCCTCCTCCAGAATGTCCTGCCACTTCATGTTGCCTCGTTGTTCATGGGCAAAACTGTCCGCAACCAGGTAAAAAAACAAAGCATGGGAGAGATGAACTGGACATATTCATCCCCTCCACAACTTTTTTTATTTTTTTTTAGTTTATTGTCCATGGTGGTCTGCTATTTTTTGTTAACTGTTGTACCCTTCACACCTAATTTTCTGTTGTGATCAGATTGTGCATTTTATTTGAGATTTATAAAGCCTAATGCATTTTAGATCACTGGAACATTTGTTGATAATCAACAATCAAAAAAGCCTAAATAAATGAAACCCTTTGCACCAAATTCTTAAAGATGTATTTAAATAATCATTCTGCAGAATATTGTCATGATGTGGCAATATTGGGTCATGTGTGTATGTAAACATTTTTTACAACTGTATCCAACGTACGGAAAAAGTGTCTTGATGTTGAAATGAACGAAGCATTGATGTGATTATTTTAGATCATCAGATTTAAGAAAAGTTTCCAAAATCATTTAGAAGTTTGCAGAATTTTTGTTATAATGGAATTGAATCATTTTTATATTAAAAAACACTTTCCAGGACCTGTACAGCAAGTCATACGACTGTGTGTGCGTGATGTTCGCCTCGGTGCCCCAGTTCAAGGAATTTTACAGTGAGACCAGCGAAAACAGAGATGGCCTTGAGTGTTTGCGCTTTCTCAACGAGATAATAGCAGACTTTGATGAGGTATGAGGAAGAAAATGCTAATAAATACTGTCAGTGTTCAAATACGCAAGGGAACGTTTTGTTGCTGACTGTGCTCTCCTTTTCTTTCTTTGTCTCACCTACCTTTTTCATATCTGTCCCACAGCTTCTCTCCAAACCCAAATTCTCATCAGTGGAGAAGATTAAGACGATTGGCAGCACATACATGGCTGCTGCAGGGCTGACACACTCACCTCCTGGGGATGAACAAAAGGTTTGTTCTCTATAAATTAGTTTAAACACTTCAATATATATAAAAGTCTACATTGGTCAAAGAAACTAATATTTACTATACATTTTTAAAATGGTTTGCAAAATATTTTAACACCAATATTATGTATTTGACTAATGACGATTTGAAACGTAAAACTGTCCAACATTACCATGATCTCTGGCTCCCCCTTTAGAAATGTGAGCTGATCTACAGTCATGTCCGTGCCATGGTGGAGTTTGCCTTTGCTCTGATGGGCAAACTAGAGTTGATCAACACACACTCTTTCAACAGCTTCAAGTTAAGGATTGGTAAGTCTATTAAACTGCAGTGCTAAAAAACTAAATGACAAATGTTTCTTCATTCTTACATCCAGGACTGTTTTTGTGAAAAATGTACACAAGAAAAACACACCCTAAAATGAAGGAGCACTAAACTGAATGTTATTTTCTCATGATATATTCTTCATTGTTTACTTTCAGGAATAAACCATGGTCCAGTTATTGCTGGGGTGATTGGAGCTCATAAACCTCAGTATGATATCTGGGGGAACTCTGTTAATGTGGCCAGCAGGATGGATAGCACAGGAGTGCTGGACAAGATACAGGTCAGAGAAAGAGCCAAAAAAAAGGGTTGAAATGTCTAAATGTTTGTTGTTTTGCTTGTTTTTGAATTAACTGAAATTTCCGAGGGATGTGTCTGGCTTATATGTTTTTAATATTTTTAATAAACAATGAAAGAATATGTCAACAACAAATGTGTAAACTCAGGCTGTCGGCTGAGCACTAACTAAATATGAGTATAGAACATTCAGTGTTAGCTTTAAGCATCTATATGGTGGACAGTACTACCAACAGTGCTATTCATTTAGAAAATGACCAAAGTTAGCTAATACCGTTTAAATAATTATTATCTTTTTTTACTTAATTGAATTGCTCACTAAGTGTTGTGTGATGGAATAATTCTGATGGAATAGGTGAGAAGACATGGTGTGAAATGACTTCAAAATAAACATAATTCAATAGTTCAGAGCCAATTGAATCATATGTTGATGAAAGGTGGGGCAAATGGCTAAAGAAAGAAAACTATTAAAGTTTCTCTTTGTACTCAGGTGACGGAGGAGACGGCCCTGGTGGTCCAGAGTGTGGGATACATTGTCACTCTCAGAGGAGTAATCAACGTCAAAGGCAAAGGGGAGCTCACCACATATTTTGTGAAAACAGAACAGTCATCTCCACAGTTTTGACCTCTGGCAACACTCAGACCTGAGTACAGACATTCGCTGCACATGCTTGTTATAGTTTATTATAAACATGGGGTTCCCCATGGGTTAATCTAGTAAACTTTTGCTAATAACCTGACTACATGACTCATCTTTGTTGCCAGGAGAGGTAATACTAAATTCTATACTTAATACTACGCAGATGAACACAGACTCAGCACAGACTCAATACTAAAATGGAGATTTAGCAACATAGGTCATACTTTGTCTTTCAGACTAGACATTAAATCAATTTTTGAACAGTTAAATGAAGGATGAGACTATAACTGACAAATGAAAGCTCAGAGCTTTCTGCACATGGACTACTGAATGGCCCGCCACTTTACTAACTGTAAATGCACTGTGATTGTTTTGTGTGGATCCAGTCTTCATCACACACTTCTCATTGTATTATTCTGAAAATATACTGTGTAACCTGAATTGTGCTTTTTTGGTACACTTATGATGGCTGAAACATATGCTTTGTCTGCTTATAAAGCATATCTTATTGGAAAACATAAGGCAACCATCTTACATGCACAAAGGATTAATGTTGTCTTATAAACATATATGAAGGATAACAGAAATTGTTTATGTTTTACATAAGCCAAAGAATTTGCTGTTTACTGCAGTTCTTGCATAACAACCTTTTTACTACGTTGTGTTTTTAGTAAGTTACAAAGAGGCATTTATGTTTTAGATATGTATTTAGCGAGATGTAAATTTGTCTTTTGTTTGTGAGGATGTTGGTACAGACTTTTTTTCTGTATTTCAACTTAGGGGAAGTAAAGCATACAGTTAATGTACTTTTATGACGTTCTTTGTTTTCCTTTGTATCCCAACCTCCTGAGGTGTAACAGTGTAGATCTGATGAGTCATTGGGATGATTTACAACTTTAAAAAGAAGGACAAAAACACTATTTGTACTAACTACATTTATTTAATTTTTAAAAATTTCCTTAATGGGTGCTTTTATTGTGAAAAGCGTCGCACTGGTTAACTATCCTGTCCCATAACAGAAGTCAAATAAAACACCATGGAAAAGAAAAGTCATTCTTAGGTAAAACACATTACACACTACATAAACCAATTCAAACGGACATTCAGTAATTTAAGACGGCACAAGCCAAAAAGTAGTGTTATGCTCTTTATTAACTACTACCCACAACAGACTTTTATTACCGTATTCAGTAACACGTGCATCCAAGCATAATGATGTGTTGTGCTATGAAAAGTCAGATAACGCACAATGTACTCTGCACTTTGTAATTTCTAATATATGTAATACGTTTCTTGCATCTCAATCCATGCACACAGAATATTTCCCCTTTCTAAGAATAGAGGCCTATAACTGTGAGGTGTAGATGTAAAAACTGCTGTCGGGTCTATTGAATGGAAATATATTTCTATTCTATTTATGAACTAATAAAACCATATAAGCACTGATCTGTGTACCAGCTTCCTACATACATAAAGAGTTACCGATTGAGAACTTTGGAATTTCCCCCACTCACAGCAAAACCCACGAGTGCACTGATTGGTTCATATCTCGCCGCAGCTGAACTTCTCTCACTCGCCATTGGTTCCCATTGATGTCAGTCCAGATGCTTCCGGTTTTGCGATGCGGTTTGTTATTGCGAGGGGAAATGTTGACGGTCGGAATTGATGAAGTTGGTGAGTGTCTGATAAACGCCTACATTGTTTCGCAAAGTAAACTACGTGCTTAGTTAGTCGACAGTATGTACTTAGTTTGTGCTGTTTTATCCAAATGGCGTAAAGTTTGAAGATGAGTGACGACAGTTTAATTGTAAATTTTGAGTTACCTGGCGTCGTCACTTGAGGACACACTTTGGATCTCTTACGTGTCTGTGTAAATTATTCCTTTTCTTAAGCTTACAGAAAAGAAGAGAGGTTTACTCCTTCTGCGATCCGACCAGATATAAGGACTAATAGGATGTCAGGGGCTCAGGAGCAGATAAGGAAGCGCCGTCCTCCCAAAATGTTTTTAATCTCGACCGACATGAAGGTCCAGGACCAGCTGGAAGGTCCCATCCGGCTGCAACGGGGTTACATCTGCCAAGAGCAAGATGCGGAAAAGAACAGAGGGGACTGGCTGTGGGTCAAGGTATTAGCATAGATCTACGAGTTACCACATGGATGTACCATGTGGTAACCTCTACATAGAGGGTATACAAACGAGGGGTATACCAGGTCGCAGAACGTTGTATTAGTGAAAGACGAGTTTTATGTTGACTGTAAGAGTTTTACTAAGTTTTCAACTCACCAGATTATGTACGGCACTTCAACGAGTAGCGTTATCTATTTTAGAGCTGAATTATTAGTGTACAAAAAGTAGCCTGCATGTGTTTTAATGGCCAACATATAGTTCAATACATTTTGAAGTGAGAAAGCCAAATATTAATTGGCTTTGATCTCCCTGAAATTACCAGGTTAATTGATACTGAAACTGTAAATAGCATGAGTAAAAAGCCTGCAAAACCACACATGCAGAATTAATAAAATGCATAAAATAAAAAAAAAAACAAATAATATCAACAATGTACAGCACAATATACTTTTGGAGGTAAATTCTATTGTTCAACTTTATATGAACATACAGTTTGATGGGATGTTATTTTTCTGCCTGTCAGGGCTTTGCTGTTGCAAAAATAGGATAGAATGGACTCCCTAAGAGCATTTGAATTGTGCTGTCTGGACACTCTTTTAATTATGTTTGTTCTTGACTTGGGTGGTCCATTCCTGTTTTACATGCTTCTGAGTCACCTTTTTTCAAATGGTGGACATACTTAAATTTAATTCTCTTTTGTTTTTCCTTCATGCTCACACCTGCTATCTTCTCTTTCACATTTGCCTTTCCCTTATTTTCCCGCAGGTGTTAGACAATGGCTTCATGGTAAAACTAGAGAGGAAGTTCCTGCTTGAAGTCCCAAGTGACCTAAGCGGCCTGTTGGAGCCTGTATTAGATCTAGAGGCCCGCCTAAAACTTCTAAGTAAGAAACTAATAGTCGTACAAGTATCAGAGTCACTGTAAAAGTAAAAGCTGTCGTAGCAAAAATTGCTTATGTATTCATATTTACATGATGCACATGATTGTTATTACAGTGGTGGTTTTGTTTGGTTCTTTAAAGTGTATTTCAAGTCAAGGCCACTGATATTTTTTAATATTGGTAAGCCTGGGAATTTGAAAACCTCAAAAGGCCATGAGGAAAATGTATCTTTTAAGTGAAAACAGGATTTAAAGCCAGATCATATTTTTGTCTTAACTGACCTCATGGGTAGCTTTACAGAGTTAGCGCATTTAGTGTCATAAAATGCAATGAATTAATTTCACTGTTTTGCATTTTTCAGCCAATCCTGCAAAGTTGCAGCAGTTGGCTACTTTGCCTGTCGATGCCCCACTGTGGGTCCAAATAGGCCAACAAGATGAGCTGGCGGAGGCAGACCTTAAATATGTTGGACCACTAACCAGAGGGAGCACTGCTGTTTATTTTGGGGTACAGCTGAAGGTAAACTCGCATTAGAAGTCTGTATGGATATGCAGTGTTTATATAAGAGCCCTCAATCCTCTAAATAGTCAACACTTTTTTTTTTGAATGTACAGTCTTTCTCATCTAAGCTTCTTAGTTTGTAACTCTGTCAGAAGAGTAACAGGGTTTTTTGGTGGCATCCCGCAGCCCTACCATTCATTTCATGCCTTTTTTTCTGCACTAGGGATAATTTAGTTCAATTTAATTTACATTTTTAATTAATTAGGATCAGTTTCTGGATATGTCGTTCACTAAGACATGAAAAAGTCTTAATTCTGTTTAAAATTAAATGAATATGTTTCATGACTTTCAGTAAAAAGCACCCTGTGAGTTTGGAGGGATTTTACTATCAAATTATTTTACACGAATCTAAAATGTTTAAATGTTCATATATATTGGTCAGAAGGCACTTATTTATCATCATATGCTCATATAAAATGCTGTTTTATATAATGGCAGGTGACTTTCAACTGAGAATGGACTAACCTCTCTTTTTATCGCTGGACTTCCTCCAGGGTTCAGCAGTGGGTAAAGGATTGAGCAATGGTTCATTTAAAGGCAATCGGCTTTTCACCTGCCCTGAGGCCTGTGCCCTATTTCTCCCAGCAAGTCACATCAAGTTCCGCCACTGGTCTCAAAACACTGGCTCCGAAATAAATGAGCGAGCCCGTGAGCGGGACCTTCACCGCAGCAGCAGCACCAATAATCCTTCCAGCAATGGGTACCACGGCAACAATGGCCGCACAAGTCAGCAGCACCAGCAACACATTCGCCACATTATATCTCAGCAACATCGTTCCAGTAGTCCTCCTCAGCCAGTGGCCTGTAGCATTCTCCCTCGGGCAGCAGAGTCAGCACCTGTCACTGCTCAAACCCAGATCCAGGTCCACAGTCCCACATCACCTCCACCATTTCATGCTGGTCAACGTGTGTGTTTTCCCTTGGAGGACACCGTGTGTCATGGGGAGGTGCGCTTCTGTGGTCTCCTGAATGGCCGGCCCTCATCGGGGATGTACGTCGGAGTCCTTCTGGTTAGTATAACATAATACAAAAAATTTACAAGTGACCTATAAGTGAGGTACAAGGCAAGCAAAAATCTAAGTGAAGGAGAAGAAAACAAAGCAAAGTGCTATCAGAAAAGCTTTTTACATTTCATGAGATGCAAGTTTGAGCAGGTTTTTGATTACTGGGAGTCAGAATTTACAGTCAAGTGAGTTATTAGTATTATATTAACAAGCATCAAAGCCTTTTAGGGAAGTCATAAGTCACTTTAATGGATGGCTATTCACAAAATAGAATTAAAATAAATGCAGTTGGTGAGACTGAAAATGTAGTGAGAATGACTTTGCTTAGAAAGGAACATAAAAAATAAACCTTTGTCAACAGGATACTCAGTCAAGTTTGCATAAGTCCAGCTTGTATCAAATTGGATTAGATAGAGCCAAAAAAAAACAAGTGTAATGCCATAAGATGATATATCTTCCCCCAAATTGGGGAAAAAAATATTAATACACAATATGATTCGACAAAATATATTACAGACATCAAAACTATAAGCCATAAAGGTTAAAATAAATAAGAATTTTCTTAATATTTCACACTGTTACTTTCTCTGCCCTACATGTAGTAAAATTCATATTTTCTCTCTATATATATATCTATATCTATCTATCTATCTATCTATCTATCTGTCTATCTATAGATAGATAGATAGATATATAGTATATTTGCCTGGATATCACAGCAATGTTTTATTTATTGCCACTGGCTTTATGGTTTGTGACTGAACTTTCTTTATTAGAATTGTAGAACTAGTACGTGTTTATATATTTTTCAAATTTTCCAAGTCTTAATATGGCGGCTTCACCACATTCCCAGAAGAAAGATGTTTTAATAAATGGAATATTTGGGATATAGTTTATTATAATGGATGGACTTTAAATGGCTTCCCCAAACTACAACCATAGAAAGCAAGGTAAAAAACAAAAAAAAACAGGGAGTTGCTCTTTCACTCTAATGTTTGTGGTCCTGTTGTTTCCGAGTCAGCCTGAAGTTGTTGTGTTCATATGTCACAGGATTCTCCTGTCGGTAACTGGAACGGGCACTACAGAGGAGAGAAGCTGTGCCACATTCCTTCTCCTCTCTATGGACTACTGCTGCCAATCACCAAGGTTTCTTCAGGTATGGTGGCCATTTACAGAGCGAGGCCTCACACACTTGTAGTTGTTTAAGTATTTTTTAACTCAGCAGATAAGATTGCATTGTTGTTCTCAGTAATATTCTTACTTGGCTGTTTTTTAACCTTCAACCTGTTGTTGGAAACAGTTGTCAGGGTTATTTGAGTTGTTTTAATTGAATCTAAAAATGGAGCGTCAGATTTTCCTACAAAAATGTGGATTAAGTGATTTAGCAACATATTTTATGAGAATGTAAAGTTGTATGTGGGGTATTTACACCAAAACTTTAGATTAGATAGACCAAAACTTTATAATATTTAGTGTGCTTTTGTAGCAGAAAAATCCTGACTTTGAGTTTTTGTCCTCAGAGCCTAAATTCCACCATCACAATCCTCTTCACCAAATTCCCAAACCCATTCTGAAGCCAGCACAGCCCCCTGTCAGTAAACCAGCCCCTATATCACCACCTGTTCCCAAGGTTGCCCTAATACCCCCTAACAAACAACCAGTTAAACCTCTCCCACTGCCACCACCAAAACCCACCCAAAAACCCCTGCCTCCTCCCCCTCTACCACCTCTTAAACCTCAGAGCCCAACCTCACCAATCGCCACAGAGCAGTTGCAGAGCACCAACGGCATTCACAGCCCTCCATCGCCGCTCAGGTCTCCAGGCAATGATGAAGATGCAAGGGAGAATGGAGATGGGGGACTGGAAGGCGAGCTGGAGGTGGGCTCAATGGTTGAAGTCAATGACCCCCCACTTCTTGGGGTAATCCGCTGGATTGGAAGGATCGGTGGGATTTCTGAGCCAGTGGCAGGCATTGAACTGGTGAGTAGCTAGTTTCAGTAATAGCCTCATGTAGATAACATTTTTATTTGGTTACATTATTCAAATGTGTAAACCAAGCAGAAAAAACATAACTGCCTTACAAACTGAGCTACAATTAGTTTCTTTTGATATATTTCACTCCTACATTTCTTTTTGCCAGCCCTGATAAAGATAAAGTTTAATGGCTCTTGCAGTACTATGTTGCAGTGTATCACACTAACAAGACCGCCGTGTGTGTGTTTCAGGATCAGGAGCTGTCTGCAGGAACAGACGGCAGTTATCTTGGTGAACGTCACTTCCGTTGTCCAGCCAATAAGGGGTTGTTCGTTAAACTACGCAACTGTAGGAGGGACTCCAGGTTCCCCGCACCTGAAACACCCATCAATCAAGTGGAGAGATGCAACTCTATAGGTGGGGTTGGTGGGCTGGCACAGACTGTAGAAAAATGGGTGTAGTATCTAATGTTTCTGAATGGAAAATTTATTGCATGTTGTCATCTAAGAAGTTAGAAGAGGAATACATTTAAAAACAGACTGCTAGTGGTATCCTATGCAGCTAAATGAGATGAGCTAAGATCCAAAAAACACAAAATGCACACACAATATTCAATTTAGCTTTTAAAGCTTAACATTGCTGCATGGAAACAATAAATCACTTTACATTTTCTAAAGAAAGGAGCTGACTCTAAATACATGTCTACACTCAGTCACTATATCTCAGCTGCATATGAGTGTGTGCATGTCAACATGACTATACAGTTTACTTATTTAATGCCGTCATCTATTTCGCAGCCTTTGCAGAATGGGGCAGTGAGCGTGTGGAGGAACACTCTCCTCCTGTGGAAGGGGATGAGGCTAAGGAGCTTTACCAGGGCTGGAAGAGAGGCATCCAGGGTCACCTCAACTCCTGCTACTTGGATGCTACTCTGTTCAGGTGAAATCTGGAGCTGTGCTTGAAGTTTGCACTTGTAGAGAGCACTCTCATACATCAGGCATTTTCTTACAAAAGTGGTTTGAAAACCCTGATATGATTTAAATCAGAGTACAAGTTTAGTTTCTAAAATAATGGCTGGTTCTTTCCTTTGCCATTATCTGTCTGTCTGTCTTCTCTCCAGTCTGTTTTCCTGCTGCAGTTCAGCAGACTGGGTGTTGTTTTGGCCCTCTGACCCTAAAATTGACCGGAACTCCAGTCAAGCTCAGGACTTGCTGCGCTGTGAGATAGTCAACCCACTGCGAAGGTGTGTGTGTGTGTGTGTGTGTGTGTGTGTGTGTGTGTGTGTGTGTGTGTGTGTGTGTGTGTGTGTGTGTGTGTGTGTGTGTGTGTGTGTGTGTGTGTGTGTGTGTGTGTGTGTGTGTATCAGAGTCAATTGACAAAGCTTGCTGTGTGATTTTACATCCTGAATAACAATAGCGTCTCATGTAAAAGAAAACATTTGATCTAACTCAGTCTTATTAGCCTCACCAACAAACAATACTGAGTGTAACTGTGAAAGGTGAAACAGTTTAAAGGATGTATGCTCAATTGAGCACAGGTCTCAACCCATATTTTATACACAATAGAACATAAACAACATATCAGATGTTGAAACAGACATTTTAGCATTTCATAAAAAAATTAGCTCATTTTGATGTTGATGGCAGCAAGACATCTCAGAAAAGGAGCAGGGGCAACAAAAGGCTGGAAAAGTACAAATCAAAAACAAATGGAGGAGCATTTGACAACTAATTAAGTTAACTGGCAACAGGTCAGTAACATAACTCTGTATAAAAGGACCATTTCAGAGAGGCAGAGCCTCTTGAATGTGAAGATGGACATTTTCACCAATCTGTGACAAACTGCGTCTAAAAATTCAAAGCCATCAGATTTAAAAATAAACCAATATTTTCCATGATAATGTTACAATTTCTCAGTTTCTACATCTGTTATATTGTTTATGTTCTATTGTGAATAAAATATGGGTTAATGAGATTTGCAAATCATTGCATTCTGCTTTTATTTTCATTTTCCAATGCTCTCAATATTTTTGGAATTGGGGTTGTCAACTGTTCCTGAAGTGTGTGTGTGTGTGTGTGTGTATGTGCGCATGTCTGTGTGTGTGCGTGTTCGCGCATGCGTGTGCCTGCGTGTGTGTTTCTAAGGTACGGCTATGTGTGTGCCAGTAAGACCATGGCTTTGAGACGACTGCTGGAGGCTGCGAACAGTGACACTGGCTTCACCAACCAGGAGAAAGGTATGTGTGTGAAACAGTTTTTGTCTCTGGATTCCTGACGTTGTGTTTTTCTCAAACAGTGATGTGTGTGTAATCAGACTGAGGAATGCTGTCATGTTGCTTTTGTTCTTTCTTTCAGATCCTGAAGAGTTCCTCAACAAGCTTTTCCAGCTCCTTAGAGTTGAGCCGCTCCTCAAGATCAGGTCACCTCGCCACCTTGTGTGTTTTGTGTTTATTTTTTTTATTTTTTTTTTCCAAGCAGTGGCTTAACACTATGTTTCTCCTTGGGCTGTAGCTCAGACCTTTTTATGCAGCTCCTACCCCTCACCCAGTCACATTTATACACATCTTGATTGGTTGTTCTTTGATGTGACTGGTTGATAAAATTCCTGTAAGTCTAACCTAGTTGACCTTTTGTCAGTAATCCAGAATTTCTTTCATTCTTATGGGACATAATACCTGTAGCTAATTTCTATTTGTCCAAACCACTGTGTACACAATGTATTAAGGAACAATAGTGTGACAGTGTAATAATAGTGAACCTGAATATGCAGCTCCCCTCTGCTTTAGAAAGATTTATAGTGAGTTTCAGGTCATTGTTTAGCTGTCTGGCTCACATCCGTGCATGGATTATTGAATGGGCCTTCTGGGCATAGATCCAGGGGTCAAACAGATTTAAGGGCCCAGGGACCAGATCATCTGAAGTTGTTGCTCATCTTTTTTTCTTTTAAAGAGCTTAATTATAAGACTCAAAATGACTGCAAAAAGATGCAGCACAGCCACAAAAATATACAATCTATTCGTTAACGATGATCACTGACATGAAACAGTCCAAGGGATGCAAAATTACAAAAGCAGACACACAATTACCAACAAAAGGAAATAAATGAAAAGTAAAATTCCTACAAACAGACTCAAAACAAATGAAAAGTTATATGCCGCGGGCCTCGTATTTCCATGCTCTGTACAAAACATCTCATTTAAATATGGTGGCCAAAACATTACAACCACTAATTCTTATAACAACTCAACTTCCCACTTTGACCTCAACAATAAACACATAGAATTATCACCTTTCTGACAGTTTCAATCTAAACGCTTCGTAAAAGCAGAATTGACGGCAGCTCCACTGTATTGGATTACCTTAAATTGCACAGGTGGTCGTAATGTTATGACTGAGCAGTGTATCAACAGTGAGACCCTGATCAGCTGTGTGTTACCAGCCCTAAAAAGAAGTGTGTATGACCAGCTCCAGTCAAAACAAAACATGGTAAACGCACTCATCTGCATTTTCAAGGAGATTGGTATGTCAGCCAAATTAGGCTGTCAAGGTATTCTGCAATTGATCTTAATTCAAAGCTCAGAGGGCTGCAAGTCAGTGTTTTTTATGCTTTGTTCAAACTCAGAATTGGTGTTAAAATGGTCCTGTCTTTGACACCATCATTTTATGACCTTTTACAGTATCTTTATTAAAAAGCTGCGAGTGTGAAAGGCTTGTTATTTTTAATAATATTGAATCTGCATGGTCAACAGATGATTTTTCAAAACAGTCCAAACTAACTTTATTCCTTTTCTAAATTAATAATTTTTATTAACAATCCCCCACACAGACACTAAAACCAACAGTGAATTTTGATTCTGTCTGCAACCTGAATTGGCTTGTTCATCGGTGGTGTAGACCTCTGTTGTGGTCAAAAAGTTAATAATCAGCCAGACACACTGCTCTGTTGGGTTACATGTTCCTGCTTTCCAAAACAAGCTCTGAGTTGCTATTTCATGCACAGGAGTCTGAGCTAAGCCAGTCAACTGTGCAAGATCTCCAGTGGAATTAAGGCAACTTAAAGGACTTTGGGGATTTGAGGGATTTTTCTTTTTAATTAAGCATTTTGAAATCCAACAATCCAAAGATATATAAAACCTAACCCTGCTTTCCTTATCTTTCCCTTCCAGATCGATGACTCAGAAGCCTCAGGAGTGTCACCTTTACCAGCTCTTCCCCCCTACCCTGCCGCCCTCTCCCTCCTCACCCTTACCCCAGTCACCAGTTAACTCCCCTATCCCTCTCTGCTTGCCATCCTCCAATCGAATGAGGGTCGCCAGCGTCCAGGCCCTGCTCGAGTCCTCCTTCCTTCACTCTGGCCTCAAGTTTGTAGAGGTACCAGAAGTTAGTTAACGATTTCATGCCAGGCTAGTCTTGGAGCAAACTTTAGCCTGTTCTTACTGTGTTTTACTTGAAACATCAAAAACTAATAAGATTAAATAAATTAATCCCCTTCACCAGGCTCCCTCCTGCCTCTTGCTACTCATGCCCAGGTTTGGAAAAGACTTCAAAATGTTTGACGCCATCTTGCCCACCATCAGTCTGGACATTACAGACCTGCTGGATGACAGTAAGGATGATTTAGGGAACCTATTAATATTTTAGCAGCATTTTAGTTTGATTCGGGTTTAGTTTGTGCTCTCAGGATTTAGTATTACGGGATACATGTTTTAGTTTACTTCAATGAAGCACGCATACACTAGGATCTAACCACATTCACATTATTATTTTTTATTTTATTGTATCTGTGCGTTTTGTGGGAATTTAGCTTTTTGTCTCTCCTTGTTTTTGTAGCTCTGAGACAGTGCAGTATTTGTCAGGCTGTGGCTGATTGGGAGTGTCTGCAGTGTTATGAAGATCTAGACATCACTCCTGGTCATCTCAAACAGTATTGCCACACCTGCAACACACAGGTTTGTAGCCTAGGTTAAAAGTAAAGATTAAATGCCTTTTTTTTTTTTTTTTTGAACCATCACCATTGAAACGTCTTTTACTCTGCAGCCATTACAGTTATTATGTTTCTCTTTCTTTTTGACATGTTGATACACATTCCTTAGCTTTTACAACACCCTGATCCGCCCTGATTTCAAACTCTTTCTGCTATTTATCTGTCTGTATAACACAAGCTTAGATCAAATTTATGATCAAAATGGTTTGACACAGATGAGAATTTAGCAGCTGAAGAGCCAAATATTTTCCTTAGCAGTTGGTGTAGACAGAAAAGGTGGCCAGAAACACGTTTAAACAAATGCTAATCTTGCTGTTACTATATACTTTGTGGTGTTTTATAACTGTCTCTCATATCTCCTGTCTCACACTCTGCAACACTCCACAACACCCCTGAACCTCTGTCTGCGCCGCCCACTTACAAGTTCTCCTGCAACAGGGAGGAACAAACAGTGCTGTAATGTTCACACCTGTTCTTCCCCAGGTTTCACTTTGAGATTTTTCACACTGCAGACAGGCCAAGCAGCCTAATAAAAGGCTGAGGAGAGAGCATAAGCTGGAGCTCGTTTAAACCTCATTTTGGAATTAAACTTGGCAGAAAGTAGAAACGAACACAAAGTCTCCTGCAGAATGGCCTTCCTAGAACATTACTCTGTTTTTTGCAGTGTGCAGCTCCGCTGTCTCTCTGTGCTGTGAGACGCAAACAAAAAAAGTCAGGAAGCAAAATTTTCTATCACTATACATTGATAGCCTGTGAGCTGCTCTATAATTCCTTACTTGTGGTTGTCCACTAACCAGGATCCTTTTTTCTTGATTCCCAGAGGAACCTGGTTTCTCTACTGAGTTTTCATCAAACAGACTTTTCCACTAACCTTGCAACAGATGAGAACAGCTCCTATAATGATGGAAATTAAATAGCCTACAACAAAGCTGGTGACTGTTGTCTCGATGTACCCAGCTATGTACAGTATTAACATTGTATGAATACACAGAATGTAATGTGATTTTTGTCTACTTCAGATATCCACTCTTTTTATCCTTTCTATTGACCGTCAGGTCCACAGTCACAGGAAGCGGTCATCCCACAGCCCAGTGAAGGTTGGTGTTCCTGGTGGACCGTGGACTGGCCCTTTACACTGCACCCGTCAGCAAATGTCTCTCTTTGCAGTGACATGCATTGAAACCAGCCATTATGTGAGCTTCGTCAAGCACGGGCCCCTCCACACTGACTGGCTGTTTTTCGACAGCATGGCAGACCGGGAGGGTGAGACATCTTAACTTACAATAATAAACACAGCAGAAAAATAAAAACAGAAAAACAGTTTCTATTTCTCTGTGTGCTTTCATCCAGGAGGCGAGAATGGCTTTAACATTCCACAGGTGAAGGCTTGCCCTGAGGTGGGTCGTTACCTCCGCTTGTCAGAGGAGGAGCTGAGCAGAGTCGACCCCTCATCTCTACGGGAGCCTGCTCGTCGCCTTTTGTGTGACTCCTACATGTGTCTATACCACAGCCCTGAGCTCAGTCTGTACAAGTGATGGGGAGACTTAGCACAGACATGCTGCTGAACTGACACAGGTTCTTATTTACGACTGTCAGATCAAAATCATGCACTTTTAAAATATCAACTTGGTTAAACAAACTTAAAAAGCATCTGCACACAAACAAAATACTATAAAGTAATTTATGGTTTTGTTCAGCTTGTGTTGCTGAACAGCCATTCCAAGAATTCAAAGATTGCAGAATATTTCTGAAAATTCAACACCTGAAAAAATACCTAAATCAGCTCCGGTAAAACTACCACTGCTCCCAAATAGGACTGAGGAAACAATAAGATATTTATGCCTTAATCTACTTTAGTGTAAATGCAGATTAATATTTTTCATATTATAATATGTCGATAATATACGTGTATTGGTAAATTGGCTGTTTAACACACCTGTTATATTGGTAGTGAAGTATAAAGTATGTTGGCCAAAGGTTACAAGGACTTGCAGTACTGGAATGATGTGATTTAAATTATTTAGGTCATTTAGAAACATTTGTTTACTTATCTTTATACTTATCTTTATGCCTGAATTTACCTGTGCCTTAATGATGCTCAGACACTATACAGAACCACTGTGCCTGTAACATAATACACACACACTTTACAATTCAATTTGCACTGCTTCTTTTAACTGTCAGTACGTTTGTTTATATTAATCAATTGCCTTAAGCTGACTGTAAAGATGGCCCACATGTTTGTGTTGCTTACAGGTTATTGAATATGATCTGGCTGCAAATAGTGACCTTGCCCCAGAAAATAAAATACTTTGTTCTAGTTTGTTTATATTTGTGAGTTTCTATTTCTTTTTAAAAAATCTATACATAAACATGCGGTTAGTCATGCTGTGGAAGTTTTAGCTCCAACTGAGAAACTCCAATTTCATGCTTATCACTCAACATATCTTTAGAAACCACTTTCAAATATTGATAGATGAATTAAAAGTTTACAACTTATTTGCGTAGAAATATAAGTAAGATACACTGATTAGGCATAACACTATGACCACCTGTGCAATTTAATTCCATCCAATACAGTGGATTAGCCAATAATTCTACTTGTACAAGGTTATCATTTCTCTGTTGTTAGGTTGAAACTGTCAGAAAGTTAATTCTGTGTGTTTATTATTGAGGTCCAAATGGGTTCATTATAAAAAGAGGTGGTTGTAATGTTTTGGCCACCTCATTTATTTTAAATACTCCAAATCTTTTATTGTCAGTGTAGATGATAAAATGCTAACTTAGTAATATGTGCCTTCTCAGTATGAGGTTTGTTGTAGCAATAAGCAGTAACACTGGAGGGCGCTCGTGACGCACTTGTCACACTAGCAGCGTAGCTGCGTCATCATTGCGGGCCCTGGAAATAACGAGTGACGAGGCATCGACTCGTCTCTGTACAGCTAGGAAATTTCAGCTTTTCCCATAAAAAATACGTTACAGTAAGGCGATAGCACTTATTTGGATGCTTCTACAAGGTAAGATCGCTAACTTATGATAGTGTGTTTACATATTTAGGTTAACCGGTATGTTTGGGTTTCTTAAAAACAACGTCCTCAAGTGATAGTAACGTTAGCGCCCCGCTCTACGTCCTGCTGGGTCGTTTTAATTGTCATATTTTCTTGTGTTTAGTTTTCATGCAGGCGTTGCTTTTAGTTAATAAATGCAATAAAACCAGACGATGTTGCTGTTTGTAACATTTGCTTGCCCAGGTCGTTTCTGTCGTCTAACCTAAGGCGAGATTCACATACACACTTAGCGGTACCGTTAAATAAAAGGGAAAGTGTCATGGTAACGCTTAACATTAACATTGCCGTTAATGTTTTTGGATTGAGTGCATCATTTTTTAAAGCTCTTCAATACTCAGTTACTGAATGCAGTGTTGTTCATAACAGTCCTAAAATGCACTAGCAGAACAAATGACGTTCCAACATTACTTGCCCAAGAGAAATTACGTTTAGTTGGGTTTGTTTTTAATAGCTGTGCATTCTCTCAAAACCAGGCCACAAAATCCTCTTAACGCTTAACATCGCACACAACTTAAAGCCATTATTTAAACATAAAGACTTAAACATTAAACCCTTTATTCACACAGAGTTCATATATCAGAACCATAGGGCAAACTATTGGCTGATTATTATTGGCATTAGTCAATTGGAAGAAAATTAATCAGCTGTTTTTCATATATCCTTGAATAAAATATTGGACCAACTAATCAAACCGTTTTAGAATGACACCCTGGACCATTAAAGGTTATAATGTAATTGATGTTTAAGTCTTTGAAATTATGTATGTGGACATACTGTTAGATTGTGATTCAGCCTTATATTTGTTTTAGTTCATGTATCATTGAATATTTTGATTGGCCATTCACGCTCTAAAAGACCACTTCAAATGTGTTTTTTCAAGAATATAGAAGTAAGAATCTGCCCTTTAGATTGCTGTTACCCTCAGTTTTTATTTCTGCAGGTGCTTTCTGTCTCTGAGGCCCAGCAGTACAGTCGGTTGCCATGGCAGCTCCAGGGGGACAAGGTGGAGGAGGACCACTGTCAACCAGAGGAGGTGGTGGGGCCAGGAGGATGAAGTGGGCTCTGGAACTGAGCATGGGCAACACCAGGTAAACACAGAGTACAGTCAAATATTTACCACAATTGATCGTAGGATTAGTAGGATTATTTTCTTAAAAATTCAGCTTGTTCAAGAGAAAACCTCTGTTTATATCCATATTTTCGGCTTGGAAATCCATAGAGCCCTTGAAAGCTGTGGGAAACTCCTTTCCGTACTTTTACCTTGTAGTTTAAAGGGCATACCAGCAATCACACTGGGCTGCATTATAACAAGAGGTGGTTCTAATGCTTTGGCGACCCCATTTAAAATGAATGAGGGGGCCAAAACATTAGAAAAACCTCTTATGACCTCAATAATTAACACATTGTAGAATTATCATCTTTCTGACAGTTTCAACTTAAAAACTGAGAAATTATAATCTTGCAAAAGTAAACTTCATGGCGGAGCCACTGTATCGGTGTGAATGGACAGGGTAAAAGACCCTAATTGAAGCTTAACAAGGAAATGAAGAAGGTGTTTGCAGATTAACAATACAATGTAACATCAGACCAACATAGTTAGATGGAGCTTTTACCTTTCAGGTCTGCATCAGTTGCTGTACTAGTTTAAAACTGAGGTACCTTTCTGTACTTTGACATTGATGCTGACAGTGAAAGGAACTCAGAGGCATCTCTTCTCTACATTGTAAATAGACAAATCACATGAAAGAATAAATTAAATTGAATTAAAGTTAAACTGGCTGTGATGTTTGTGTGCTGCAGGTCTCGTGGTGACCGGCAGGGTGGTCAAGGAGATGTCGTTTACCCCATTGGCTACTCTGAGAAACCAGTCCCTGACACCAGCATCCAGGAGACAGACAAGAACCTGGTGGAGAAGGTGAAGATGGCTGTTATTATATTTTCACTTTTTCAGATACTAAAAAAAGGCAGTTTAGAATGTTTACCCATAGAGATCAAGCGATCTGATCATAATTAAACTAGTTATGTATAATCTGCTGTTTTTCTTGGCCATTGTGCAGCGCTGCTGGGATGTGGCCCTCGGCCCCCTAAAACAGATCCCCATGAACCTCTTCATCATGTACATGTCAGGCAACACCATCTCCATCTTCCCCATCATGATGGTCTGCATGATGGCCTGGAGGCCCATACAGGCGCTCATGTCTATGTCTGCTAGTAAGTATCTACCAGCTTAAATTTGACACGTTTTTTTGGATGTTATTTCCAGAATGAGAAGTGATTAGATGAACATCTTCCATCAAGTCGTTCATGCTTTTGTCATCTCATTTTTCAGCCTTCAAGCTGCTGGAGAGCTCCAGCCAGCAGTGGCTTCAGGGCCTTGTCTATCTGATAGGCAACCTCCTGGGCTCAGCGTTGGCCATCTACAAGTGTCAGTCGATGGGACTGCTCCCAACACACTCGTCAGATTGGCTAGCTTTCATAGAACCTCCTCAGGTAAACAACCTGAAAAATGTCTATGCTTGATGATTAACGTTTGGACTGAGTTAGTGATAAAACTGTTACACCTAGCAGAAGGAATTTAAACATATCATGACATCTATGAGGCAAGTGAGCACTGCCAAGTTCGAATTAGACATTCTGGCATGTTTTTCAGTTTTCCTTTGTTATTCTATGTAGTGCTATAAAGCTTTTCATCACCTCATAATTTAGCCGAAACTTTTGGTTACTGGGGCCTAGGATTCCTGTTTTTGGATTGTTTGATATACTTTAACAGGAGATCATTAAAACACCACCAACTGCAGTAAACTTATGTATTAGATTTATTTTTTTAATAAGCAACATTTTGAAAAATGACATTTACCAGTTGATCTTTCTGTAGTTCTGGGCCATCCATTCATTTTGATCTAGTGTCTTTACATGAATCAAACATTTTAGAGATTTGACACCTATGTGGTCCTTTAAATCTTCCAAAGCCTCATGTGCTGTACACTTTCAAGCCAGTAGAGGGTGGAACATGGTCATTTTATAGGTAAATGAGAACTTGTTATGTGTACTCATGTAAACTGGTTTATATCTTAATCTAAAGAATAGTGACACTGTTTTAAACCATATTTGGGATTGTATTGGAAATCTTATTAGAAGGCAGTTAATTGTAATATTTACCTTACTCCAAAAACAAGAAAAGTTCATATTAAATAAATAATGATTTACATACTTTTCTATATATAAACATATCCTGGTCCTGTGGTATTTTTTTTCAGAGGATGGAGATCATGGGCGGAGGCATGGTGTTGTAAAGAAGATGACCCTTGAACATCAAGAATTCTGATATACACAGAGGTTATATACTGTTCATTCACCCACACCACATATCCCAACTACCCACCAGAGCTGAGTTGAAACAAAATTTTCCAGCTTCCTGCTTTTATCCACGATAGATGAAACCTGTACAGTGGCAATGTTAAAGCAGCAGCATAATGTTTGGTGCAGCTTTTTAAAATAGTGTGTTTGCCTTTTTTTTGACAGAACCCCCCCCCCCCCCCCCCCCATAAAGCCAGCAGGTCATCTCTTTCACTGCTGTCTAACTACTGTAATTTTCTTTCCAGATGAAATCTATTTCACATGTGAGGGCTCAAAATAAGAGATTATTTATGAGATAATTTTACATAATACAGAACTATATGGAATTTTTGGGGGGCGGACATCAATAAAAGAGTGTTATCCATAACTCTAAATATTGAGTCAACACTATTAAGTGTTTTGATTTTTTTTCAAGGTAGGATGTCTTATCGGACATATAGCAGTTTTTACACTCTACTTTTTGTTTATCAGTTATTAGTGAAATGCTTAAATTTGTCAACAGGTTTCAGCATGCTAGCCAGCAGCATTTTCTAACCTGAATAATTCATAGGTCTGTTTAATTTATACTGATTTGCTTTATGAAAATGTTCTATCAAATAAATTTATTTGTTGAACTAAAAGGTTTTCAGCTGTGTCAATAAAATTGTCTTAGTACTGCTGTGGTCATTTAGATTCTAACTTCTACAGATATACTTTGGAAACTTCATATTAATATTCAATCGTATGAAGGGTAAAGGGCAGTCAGTCAGTATGTATATGTGCAGTGGTGCACAGTGGGTTATGCATTTATACAATAAAGTATCTACCATGTAATATAAAATGACAACAGGCAGCTTGTTTTACTTCAAATTGAGTGTAGGGAAGTAAACATGATCCTTTTAGGGAAAATGATTATTGTGTTTCATAATGAGAAAATGTATAATTTGTTGGTTAATAGTCATTCTTTATACACTGGACTGAACTAATATGGACATGAGTCATTTACAACCCTGATGGAAAATGAAAACTATTGACAAAAACACAAAAATGAATAAAGAAGTTCTATGAAAATGTAAATGCAAATGGAAAATTGGATTTTGAACCAAAAAGAATTATTTTAAAACACAGGAATTTTTAAGCAAAAGCAGTTTAGGCTTTTCTAAAAATATAGCAGTGCAAAATGCTGCTCCTGTTGCCCAAACTGGAGCCTTTTCTTTATTCTAGAAACTGTGGCTACCTAAGTCTTTACAACATTGTGGTAAACAGCAGGTTAAAAAGAAGATCTCCAGTTAACTACTCTGGCTTCTCTATCTTTGAACTTTTCCTTCTTTCTCTTATGTATTTTCATTTGTGGGTGTGTGTGTTTCCACAGAGGGAGTTTGGTATTGGTATAAGCAGCAACACCCTTTACACAGAACAATAGCAGTCAGGTTGGGCAGAGACAAAACTTGAGAGGTGAGTGGCAGAAAGCTTGTTCACCTTTTGCCACGGACATGGATGATTAAGTGTGAAAAATGATCCTTTGTTGACTGCACAACATCTCAATAGTCTTAACATTTCTAAGAGAAGTAACAGGAATGTTGTTACTGGGGAATTATAGGTCATTTTTGGTTTTTATTCTGGCTGGGCTCATTGTAATTATAATAACACGTAAAAAATTAAAGTATGCAACATATTTACAAGGCGCTAGAAGCCAGTCAGCATTTGGATTATGTTGGTCTTTTTGATTTTTAGTTAACAATATATAACCCCCATTTAAACACCTCCCTAATATCAGAAGGGTTACTTTGTCTAAATATTGCAGTGCTGCTGCTACCAGGAACAAAATAGCCTATGTAATAAATATACTCTGTGTGGCTGTGTTCAATGTTTGAAAAGGAACATATAAAAGCATTAAGAGATTGAAGTGCCGTTATAAAAGTTTATATTAGTTGATGAAAGATTAACAAAACAAAAATGTGTGTGTCTAAAAATAGTTGGACTTTTCTTGCTGACCATATGCCGGTCGTACCAGGCCTCATTACAATGCCTCCCGGTAGCTTTTAGAATTCATTTAACGGTAGTTTTATTAGTATATAAAGCCCTGCATGGTTTAGACCCAGCCTATTTAATTGAACTCTAAACGCCATACATTCCCGTGAAATACCATAGGTCCTGAAAAGCACTTTTAATACCATCGCAAAGGAGCTTAAGCGTCAAAATGTGGAAAAAAGCCAAGCAGCAGCCACAAACCAACCCGCTTTAGTAGATTCCTTTCAGGGAATCGTTTTCCAAATGGGCCACCATATTTTGAGCGCGTGGAGCAGTTTGAAGTTTTTAAGGTTGATGCTGATGATATTTAATAAGTGTTTGTATTTTTATTTTTGGCCATAAAAGGCTTCCATACCTACTCCCCAAAACGTCTCGGGGCGGTGTCGCTCCAGGGACCAGTTTGAGCTGCTCTGTCAGCGCGTGGACGTACGCGGTGGGCCGGGCTGTCGGGCGGTGTGGAGGGCGGGACAGGTGAGGAGAGGCTACAAAAAAAAGAAACGATGGGCGGTTTGCATTAGTCTACGTGTTTCGCCATGTGCGCCATGAGTGCGCCCGCTTTCAACTAGAAGCTCGTTTTACTTGTTGTCTCTTTAATGTTTTTTTTTTTTTTTTTTAGTTGCAGTTAATCTCAGCAGTTTTCAGAGGAGTTTCCGCCACTTTTATTTGTTCCTCAGAAAGTGGGAACCATCAGTCCACGGTTTTAAAACTTTGTTTTTTCTACAAACAGCAAAGGGATTTTGATTTGATTTTTTTTTCTCTCTTTTTAAAGTCTTATTTTATTTTAATTAGTCTTGTCAGGTTTACTCCGTCGCTATGGAGAGCCACGACTGTTACTCAGCAACACATGAGTATCCACATCCGTTTTTTCACGAGATGAAATTGACCCGGACACAGAGGATCAGGGTAATGTGCAATCCTAGTTTCAGTATTTGCTTTTCATTGTTACAATTTGGAAAAGCAGTTGCCAGTTATTGAAAAAAGATTGCAAAAGTCACACAGGTTACATCAAGATCTTCTAGTACAGTGGTTCTCAATCCTGGTCCTCAAGGACCCCTACTCCGCTTGTTTATCTGATTACCTGGATCAGGTGTGTTGGTTAATGCAGGGTCAGCTAAACCACTGTTCTAGTCTAGGAAAACTCCCTTTACTCCCCAGACCCTAACTGTTACCACCTGAAACTAATAAGGCAGGAGGTTAATTTGACCAGCAAGAGTTGCATACAAAAAGTCAATGTCAAAGTATTTTAATTAATAAAAGTTCTAATTGCAAACAAACCAACTGATTTCAGATCACCTGTTCTGTTTGACAAAACAGAACAAAACCTATGCTTAGAATTACAATTTTTTTATTTTTATTTTTATTTTATTTTTTTTTTTAATGAAATGTTGACATTTGAGAAGCTGTACCTGCGAAATGTTCGGCCAGGAGAAATGACAACCTCTGAATAGTTAAAGTAATTTTAATATCAATTGGCTAGTTGGTTGGTTGACATTAAATAACTTCAATTGGTTAATTGTTTCAGCTCTACTATAATCTGCTCATTAATAGAACATTAATAGAATTTCATTTAGAAATTGAAGTTTTATGATGAAACTGCATTGAATCATTGGCTCTTAGGTAAGTTGGTTAGCTGGCATTTGTCTTTGTCTCAACAGTTGTAGTTATGGAATTTTGGTCTGACAAAAAAACAAAACTGTGACGTCCCAGGGTTTATTTGTGTGTCTCCTCTATTTTTGAGTTGCGTCTGGGCCTGCAACTAACATTCATATTCTAATAATAAGTCCATGTGTTGGTGTGTTCTTACATGTTCTTTTTATTATAAAAATATCACACCCTAGTAAACCAATATGTAGTTATAAGATTTTTCTTTTTAATATAAAATAAAACTACCTCAATCAGACAATAATACATCAATTTATTGCTAGAAAACAATTGTTAGTTGCAAATCCAGACACAATTTGAAAAAAAATTTATATCCTTTTCGGGTATGGCAATGTCTTATGCACGCACCTTTTTTTTTTTTTTTTTTTTCATTTTTCTGCTGTTTTTGACTTTAATACTACATTCCCCTTATTGTGTCATAGGGGAACAAAGATCCTAAAAGATATTTCTGACGGTAAACAAAACAGAGGAGTCATTAAATGTTCCTGGCTTAGCTGGGCTCGACAGGTGATTACAACATACCACTGAGTTGTATAACAGTGACAGACACACTGGTACAGTAGGGCTGGGCAACCTGAAGAAACTGTTTTCATGACGTCAGCACAAATGTTTGTTTGCTAACTGGTAACTTGTCAAGAAGCACTGAAAAAAAGCTGTTTGTAGCTGTTTTTGTATTTGACAAAATGTAGAGCAAATATTCATAACCATTTTGTAAGTGAAGAACTTCACACAGCTGGTTGAAATAATCTATTGGTTCTTGTTCTTAGCCATGTTTTTGACTGTACCTCTTTACCTCTTGTGTTCACTGATGCTTAGGGCGTAATCTTGGGCAGCATCCTCTTCCCTCTACGCGTCACTCTGGCTGCCTTTTTCTTCATTGTCATGTGGCCTCTTGCCCGGCTACAACTGCTTGGGCTGTCTAAGGAGGAACGCTCTCGGCCCGTCACAGGTTGGCGACGCTGGTTCTTTTACCCGATCGTTTGCCTACTGAGCCGCGCCGTCTTCTTCTCGCTGGGCTTCTTTTGGGTGAAGGTCAAAGGTCGCAGGGCGGACCTGAAGGAGGCTCCGGTGATGGTGGTGGCACCCCACAGCAGTTTCCTGGACATGGTAGTTCTGTGTCAAACCCAGCTTGCAACTGTGGTGTCACGGTCAGAAAACGCCAGCCTGCCGGTCATAGGAGGTGAGGAATTGATTCAGTTAGTAAGACCCTTAGCCACAGCTACTTGTGCCGCTCACGTGTTGCACACAATCAAGTTACAGTGCCAATTGTGGACAGCCTGAGAAGCAGTATACATGGTGACAGATTCCAAATAATTCTTGACGACAATCCCCAAATTTCTGAATGTAATTCCTGAATCCTCAAAGAATGTTCTAGGCAATTGGATTAAAAATAATCTGGGAATAATCTAGGCAATAAAAAAACAAAAAACAAACAAACATGAGTTCATTTGCCGGGTTGGGTTTCTTCCTTGGAAAAACAATGATTATAACAGCAAATGATGGAGTCGTTCAAATGAGGTTAACAGGAAAGAATTATCATTTACATTCTTCAGTTTGTATCATCTTTAATTTTCTGCAGCCAGTATCATCACTTTTTCCCCCCTCTTAAAAAAACACTGTAAAACTCTACGCACTTGCTTTCAGTTAAAGCAAGTCAGATGTTCTCTCCCGTCAATTGGTTTTTCAGTGACTGTAAAACTACTAATGGTTTAGAAACAGTCATCACATTCTGCTTTTCAGGCTATCTGGAGAGTTAGCACTGACTGAAATGTGTGTGATGCACAAGAGGCACAAGCTGGGGCTCTAAGACACCCATATGCATAAAGTACTACTACTTTTTTGTTTTAGTGTCTCTGAAACGGTTTATCAGAGGAGTTCTGATAAATGTATTGGCCAACAGTTTATTGACAACTGTTTTTTTTATGTTCAATTAATTGTGACTTCTTAAGCAAAAATGCCAAACACCCAAAACTTTTGCATTTTTCCTGCTGTTTTAACTGCTGGTTTTGGATGCAATGTGGTAAAGGTTCAAATGTTGCCTGATCAGAATAACTGTATAAACTGCTTTTGTATAAACAAATCCCAATGTTAATGGAGGTGTAGATCTTACCTAAAGCCCACTGTGTTGAAATGTGTTTCATAACAGGAAAAAACATTGGTTTAGGTTTTGTTTTGTTTTTTTGATCAAACGTAACATTTGCATAAATGTGTGGAAGGGGGGGGATATGTTTAAACGGCAACCTAAAACAAACAAGATTTGCATACAGGCATAAGGTGCAGTAAAAAAAAAAGTACTTTATTCCATTACTCATCCTTTCTTTGGCTGCATTATTTCCTGGTGGAAAAGAGGGGCAGTGAGGCGACTGTGGCGCAGGAAGGTAGAGCGGTTGGCCACCAATCTCACAGTTGTTGGTTCAATCCCCGGCTCCTCCGGTCACATGTCGAAGTGTCCTTGAGCAAGACACTGAACCCCAACTTAGTTGCTCCCGGTGAGTGTTGGCCAGCTGCATAGCAGCTCCCCCATCGGTGTATGAATGTGTGTGTGATTGTGAGTGTGATTGGGTAAATAAGAAGCAGTGTAAAGCGCTTTGAGTGCCATTAGGTAGAAAAGCGCTATATAAGTGCAGACCATTTACCATGAGGGTTGGGAAGATAACAGACCTTATAAAACAACCAAGCAGATCATTTGGAATAGAGGGATGAGAGTGAAAGTGTGTAAGGAAGCCCAAAGACAAATGGGAGACCTTCTTTTGGTTTCTAATCTGTTCTGGTACATCTGTGTTGACCCTTCTTGGTTCTGGTTCTGATTTTTACTATGCAACATTCTTCTCTTTTGGAACTTCAGCACTACTTGATTTTAACCAGGCTGTGCTGGTGAGCAGGAAAGATCCAGAGTCAAGGAAAAGGGCGGTCTCCCAGCTCACAGAGCGGCTCACCTCCAACGGCCATTGGCCTCAGGTGAGTTTGTAATTGGTGACATACTAACATACTAATACTTAATACAGTTTATGCTGTATTAACAGCATAAACTGTGACATACTAATATTTAATAGTTTTTAATTCTTTTGCATTTTATTTATGGAGACAGACAGTTAAATTGTCTGTTTTCATCTTGGTTGTATTCATGTTTACTGAACAAGATCATCACCATACTAGTTACACTTTTGTAATTTGATATGCTAGATTAGGGAAGTGTAAAATACATTTTGTGGGTTTTAACAGACTTTACACCTGACTGTGGTTTCTTATGTAACTGCAAAAGCATCTCTCATTTCAGTGTGCGTGTGTGAGGTGGGAGGGGATAAACAAAAGATGCTGAACATTTAAATCTTAATGCATCTTTAGGCCAATGTGGTATCTGCTTATGTACAAAAGGAATAGTTACATTGTTATTGCTGTCGAGACCTGACGATGCTGCTGCTGCGAGTCATAACTGAAGAATTATCCTTAATTCTTGGCTAGATGCTGATGTTTCCTGAGGGAACTACAACTAATGGCAGTGCTCTCATCAAATTCAAGCCTGGTGAGTAAACCCGTGATTCAGAACATACAAGACACTGCCTGTTATTGTTATTCCACACCTGTCCTGTGTTAAACCCATGAATGGAAACCACTCTTGGCTGTTTTTTCCTGATGTGACGACACACTGCAATGTGTTGCTGGAATGAGTGGCATGTGATAGGATGGGTGTAGCAGCTAAATGTGTTGCTTGCGAATGATTGTCTTCTACAGTTTAGCTTTGTCATTCCAGCTTCTTAATTTCTTTCGTCACACTGTGATCAGGTGCCTTCCTTGCTGGAGTCCCAGTCCAACCTGTTTTGCTGCGGTACCCCAACAACTTGGTGAGTGAACAGAGTGGAATGGCAGGTTCATCTGCACGTCTGTTGCAACATATGGTAACAGAGATCACTTTGAGGTATGACACAGCCCCACCTTCTGTTCCACTGGGAAATGTGTTCCCCATCAGCTGCTGTAACTCCAGGCAAAGAAATGATTAACAGAAAATTGCATGAGTAGCCCTGCAGCGTTAAATTATTTGCACCCTGTGTAGTTTAAAAAAACATTCCAAATCAACAAAGAGATTATTTGAATTGCAATGCATGTATTATGTCAGAGCAAATAGGAAAAGATTTGTAATGCACAGGAAATTCTAGATAAGTACTGGAGGTTATTTATTTAAAACGTTAACAGAAACGGTCATTAGTTCATCCTGCAAACTGTTTTGAAAAAGCTGGGCAGCTTAGCACTGATAGCTTAACTGTGTACATACAGGAGATGCATTGTTCTGTGACTACAGTTTGTTTTGACAGCTTACTTGTATCTGGCATCCAAAGAGGAGTGTAGCCATCGTCTTACAAATAATCAGGGTGTTAATTATGTTTCTGAACGTACGGAAATATGTGTCCAGGCCAGTGTCTGCACACTAGTTTCTATCAGGGTGTGTAAAGAGGGGAATGTGACTAGGATTACACATGGTCTTAAAGTCCTCTCCACCCTGTTAAAAATGTTTTCATTTTATCTCTGTCTTGTTTAAATCTCCTATGATTTATCACTTTTCCCCAGGATACTGTTCGCTGGACATATAAAGGAACAACCTGGTGAGCAAAGACACACAATATTTTAATCTTTTTGATCTCAATCTTTCACAGCAGGTAATGTGTTAGTGTTTTGTTTATCGATGACCTCATAAAAGCTGTGGCTTTCTGCAAAGCCAGTAATTTGTGTAAGCTTGGAATATGTCTTTAACAGCTTACTGGACTAAGGTTTATCTAAAGTCAAGGCTGCTTAGCAACTTGACATGTCCTCCTGAGAGGCATTTCTCAAGAAATAAACTCAGGAACTAATATAGTCGCAATTCAGCCTAGACATGTTTTGTGGGTTTTAAAAAAGAAGCTGTTGTGATGTTGTTTCCGTTGCCAGAAAAATTCTATCTATCTTCCCCTGTTCTAACATACTGTACCCTGTGGATGGGTTTAAGTGTAGGAATGGGATTGTTTACGGTTTATTGTTTTTGAAGAAACAAATTGAGAATTGGATAAAGTACATATGTGATCACCTTTTTGCTAATGTTACCACAATATATGGAAGTTGTGCATAAGATTTGGTCACTGTTTATGCTTTAGCGGCACAAACAGTTGTTAAACATTGAATGAATGAAAATGTGATTTCGATTGGTCACCCTGACTTTATTCAAATTCAGTCTGTTGGTTTTAGTACTTTATTGTCATTGATGTGAGGAGTGAGCAAACCATCCAATTCAAAATCCAGGGGAAAATGTTGCTCTACAGGCCCTGATTCCAACATTGAACTATTTAGCATTTCAGCTAAATGGGGAAGAATTTTTAATTGGCTGATGGTACATTGCTTTCATTTAATTAATTTCTCTGTACAGAATCCAATCTATCGTGTGCTGGCTGAGCAAGCGCAAAGCATAAAGAAAAACGCTTTTGTGGTCATTTTTGTACGTGCATGAAACGGACACACTTCTTCTGATATGACTTTGCTTTGATATCTTCTCCTTGACTTAGATTTTTGCTTCATTTGCCCCTCACTTGTAAGTCACTTTGGATAAAAGCATCTGCCAAATTACTAAATGTAATAACTCACCTCTGATTAAGAAATTAATTAATCATTAAGGGAACTCTATGCCATCAATGATGACAGTCATATAAACATTGTGCTGAGAAAAAATTTCTGGAATAGCTTTGTTTGTTTTTAAGAGTGACACCTAATTTTTCTGCATTAAATAATCCTGAATCTTTATCCATCAGGACTGAAGTTCTGTGGCACACCACCTCACAGTTCTACACCAACATGACCATTGAGGTAAGAGTTTAGCTGATCATTTCTAAAATATAATCTCACATTTTGTTGTATCTTTAAAAAAACGTCTAAAAGTTTTGGTTATACAGTGGAGTGTTCACCACACATCACTGAGTGATGGACAATACTGATAACATTTATCATTATTGGTGGGTATGAGCAGAGGTGTTTAAAGTGTGTGTGTTTTGCTTTTCCTCCTGTGATGTGATGACCTGCCTTTCTGTTGTTCTAAGAGAACCGTAAATGTGTTTTTGTTTTGTTACAGTTCCTGCCAGTTTACAACCCTTCCCAGGAGGAGAAGAATGATCCCAACCTATATGCAGACAACGTTCAGAGACTCATGGCCAAGTAAGGAGCAAATTACAGTCCTTTTGGTTTATCTTGGATCATTGCATGTTTCTGTGTCAGATGTGTTTTGGTTCTGATTTGAAAAACATGGCTACAAACCACATTCTTTGTGAATAAATAAAGCCAACTGAGCTTTTTTTCTTTGAGCCATTGATATGTGGTTAAATCTTGCAAATTCTTGTTTGAAAAGCTGGAGCTTCTAATTCTTTGGCAAGTTTGTTCAAGCAATTAGTTAATCTTTTAAGCAGTCAGTGTTGTCCCCCCTTTTTTTATTTATTTATTTTTTTTCTTTAACCGCTTAATCCTTGAACAATGTTTTGGAGTTTAGTGTCACCTCTTGATCCCCTGTCAATCTGAATCCAGCCTCTGTACCTTTTTTAGCTAAACTGCATTTACTGTTCTCTTTATTTTGTACCAAATTTAAAAAAATGGATTTGACATGACACCAGGGTTGTATCTAAAAATGTATCAATCTGCCCCATTTGTTTAGTTTAGTTTTTTTGTTTCCTTATTAATTTTTAAATCCGTTACATGATTGGCATTTGCAATTTTCTATTCTAATTTCTCTAGGTGGTGTCCTCAAATGTCTTGGGTCTGAACAAGTCAAACATTCTGAGTTTAATACCACACCGTGGAAGCTAAAGTATTGACTTTAAGAGGCTTTATTAACCAAAAATGTTTGTATTCTCATACAAGATTAACCAGTTATCAAAGTGGTAATTGTTTAATTCTTCTGTTGTGTCTGTCAGATATTTTATATTTATTTTATTAAGAACTTTTGTTCTTAATAATATATAAACATATTAAGAACTGGCCTCGATGTGTTCTTCAGCAGCATACATATGGCACTGGGAGGTTGTGCCTAAACTCTAAGTGCACTTTCATGAACTGTTTCAGGGCCCTTGGAGTCCCAGCTACAGACTATGTGATGGAGGGTAGATTTCCTGTCAGTAAACTCGGTGGCCTCTCTCTCCCAGTGGAGTTGGAGTCACCTCCCAGGGAAGCGCTCTCACTGCTATACAGAAATGGGTAAGAAAGGACCTTTTTATTCATTTTGTTGGCCTTATTTTATTATTCATTAACCCTGTTTTTTTTTTTTTCCTCTTCTTTTTTCTATCTCCTCAAAGTCTGGGAGCATCTGATGTGGAAGCAGCTTTAGAACGAATAATTGACAGATGTCATTCAAGAGTCCAGGAGGCAAAGGCCAGTGCAGAAGAGCTCCATACGCTTCTTGGACTGAGTGATACAGAGACTGCTATCAAGATCTGTGCCCTCTTCTCCAAGGTAAATTTTAATTTTCTTTTTTTTTCCCCCTGTCTACACAGATCAACTGCTTTAGCCACTTGGTTTCTAATAAGAAAGAAATGGGTGCAGCAAAATACCAAATGTCCTCTGGAGGTTTGCGGTTTCATTTTGACAGGTGGAGCCAGGGGGGTGGCCTAGAGTGCCCAGTCAGATTGTGGGGAGTGACCTCTGCCACCCCAAGCCACCCTCTGTGAGTGACATGGTGGCATTTATCTGCTGTACTCCAAGGAGAACTGACCAAATATGAAACTAAAACAAATTGCTATTATAAATGAAATATTTCATATGTATATTTTAAGGCAGTTTCATATGTTTTCTTAAGAGAATTTGTCGTCAAAAATAGTTTTTTTTTTTTTATTTGAGATTACAACTTTCTAAATGTGCTACCCTATTTTGACAGTGCCCTTGTATAGTCAACGTAAGAGGGGGGCGGCAAATTTATTTCCACCCTGGTTAATGAGAATGTTTCCAATAAGGAGGCAAATATTTATTTTTACCACAGGCTTATCAACTTATTACAAGTTTCTGTTACTGGGGCTGCACTTATTATTCACTCATTTAAAGGGAAACTTACATTTGCTGGTTTCTACTTCTTAAATTTGGATTTAGGTTGTTTTTTTGTTAAGAAATACACTGGTCTCTAAAATTGTGGCATCATTTTCTGAAACTGTAAAAGTAATTTACACTTCAGCTTCTGTTTTGTTTAGAAAAACAAACCATACCCATAAAACAATATCTGTTCCTCAGGATGAAACTGTGGACCTTAGACAAATCTACTTAAGCATTGCCAGCATATCAGGATTTTTCAGCTTCAAGTCAGTCCTTCACACCGCTTTCAGTGTAAGTGCTGTTTGATATTATTCCACACAGCATTTTTGTCTTTTTTAATGTAATGTGTCTACATATAGTTTGTTACATTTATGTGATTGCAGTGTAAAAATAAAATAATCTAAGATTATTTACTTGTCAAGCAGTTTGTTTAACTCATGTTGGGTTTTTTTAATCTGGAAAAGTAATGTCAGTTCGTCTCCCCCCTTTGTTACAGCTTTTTGACAATGAAGGCACAGGCAGTCTAAGTGCACAGGAGCTGTCACACCTCATGGGGGCAATGTTGGGTGTCCCACAACACAATACTGATGAGCTTTACGCTGAAGCCTTCAGTCATGGCCAGCTTACTGAAGGTGAGTGTCTGAGTAATGAGTTCAGGAGTATAGCTGGTGGATTATTGGGGAGCTCAAATGTCCTTTGTTTGTCTTGTTTATCAAAAAGTGTGGGTGTGTACACTTCGAGCTGTCAGGTTAAAAAGAGAATAAGTTTTACACCGGTGACCAAGTGATGCACCAATCCCATCAGACTTGATTTAACAATATGTCTGTACATGAGTACTTTTATGACATTTCATTGTAAGTAAATGATGTGTTCTCTTTGGGCTTGGGTTGACTTTTAAAGGTGGTGAAAATGAGGCTTTTCAAAAAATAGCTTTTTATAACAATGTGGCCCAGACTATTGCTTTATATATTTTCCTTGCTGTGAGAGGTTTATACAAACAAAATATATAGTTTATACAGTAGTGAGGTATAGACAAAGTTGTATATAGATCAAATCAGGTAAAATTTAAGACTCTTGTTTCCACAGAAAATCTGCTCAGAGTGCTGACAACCCACCTGACTTATCAGAGACTTGTGAATGAATACTTGCAGCCCAAGGAGGTGGGCTGTCGGTTGCCATTCACCGCCGTAGCCAATGGGAAGAGTGTGAACAATAATGGAAACATGAAGCACAATGGCAATGGATCCCTCCATTACAACAAGAAATTTGAATGAGACTCCTCTGTGCATGTAGGAGTTAAGCCTGCGTGTCAATCATGGCCAACAAGGAAACCAAGGAATGGCCTAAGACGGCCTAATTTTTTATTTGTTATTTTTTAATGCATGCCTCAGTGGCTTAAGTGTGTGAATGTATGAGACAGGGACCAGGTCCTTGTATTTTTTTGCAGTCTTAAAGATCTGTGCATGTTGACCAATGTGCCTGTTTTATTCAACTCCAGATACTGTAAAAGAACTGTCTTTTGATATCCTTGTCTTATTTATAGAATTGTCTTGTATATTAAATATTTTAAAGGGACAATGATGTCTACAAAGGGAGACGCACGGTTATTCCGTTTATGTAAATTTTCATTTCATTCAGACACTATTGCTTTTTAATATTTAATACATTAAACTGTGAATTTATTTAAATGTTGTTTAGTTGTTGTTTTTTTCCCCCCACTTTTCTCCAAAAGCTTGCTTCTTTAGCTTGACTCCTGGCTATTGTATCTCTTTAGAGATGTGCGATCAGAGATTTTCCTTTTCTTGCCTTTGCTTTCAGCTGTCTTTCCTCTCATCTTTGGTTTGTATGTGAAGTCTATGCTTTGTGGGTAACACACAATGGAAATCAGGGGGCTCTAAAACTAGTGACAGGTAGATGACGCAACGTGGAGTGTAGGGCACAGTTCCCTAACTGACACAATGACACTGAGTTGGTGTATCGCTTAAGAGCAATATCTGCTGGTTTACAACAACCTTGCAGCCAACGTGGATAACGCGTGTGAAGGCTGAACTTGGTTCCTCCCTTCTGACATGGGGTTGAATGGTCCTCCCGGGCTTGGACCGGCACAGCACAGCTGAAGATGGGAATGGGCTGTTGGGGGTTCAGTGTCTTGCACAAGGATACTTCGAACCAGCTGATAATACATTGCTAACTGAAAAAAGTGTGTGTATATTTTGCAATTACTTAAACATTTTTGTTAATAAAAAAAAAAAAAAAAAAACGTGAGAGTCAGGGTTGACACATTTTTTTTATTAATGAAGTTTTTGTAGCATGTTGGGGCCAACATGCTATGAGGTGAGTACATAAAACTGTTGAAGCAAGTTCAGAAGTTCAAAGTCCAGTCAGTCTATGTATTTGACATAAGTTTGTTCTCTGCTTTTATTCTGCTCGTTGTGTTTGGTGTGCACACAACAAATGTGTTGTCACTGCCATCTTTGACTTTGTCAATCTGAAATAGCTTCTGCTCAGTTTTTTCTCCCTGTTAATCATGTCTCTTCTGCCATTCATTAATTACCATGTCCATTTCTGGGGTAAATTTTAGTGTTTTCTTAACACAGTTTTGTTTAGAATTCCTGTCTTTTATCAAAGGATGCAAATTCTTGAGACACATTGAACTAATTCACTGTCTCTAATATCTGTCTGACAGGCACAAAGTCTGAAGTTGTCTTTGAGTAAATGTGATATATCCTCAAGGCAAAAGCACTTCAGGTTTATGGACAAATGTGGTTCTCTGTCTTCCTTATTGGAGTTGATGTTTTTTCTGGAAGTGCTTCGGGTCTTTTCTGACCCTGGACACTCAAATCTGAATGGTCAACTGATCGTCTGTCTGCAAAATCTTTCTTTGGGGGCTACAGGCTCCGGGGTTGAGGGGGACTCAAAGGAAGGCCGACCACAAATAAGCTGTAAACTCTGGATCTTTTGGGATGACTGAACTGACTGTATGTTATTTCTGTTTGGATCTGTAGTATTCTGGTGTGGCATCAGTTGGCAGTGTTTCTTCAAGTTAGTGTGAATGCATGAGGGGGAAGCAGCTGCTCCCACCTTTCTTTGATGCTGCATTTCTTGTACTCTGAGCTGCATTTAATCCATCCAGCTTTAGATTTGGGTCAAGCTGGATGGCTGCAGGATCTAAAATGGATGAATGAGCTCTTCCCCCAATTTCTAATGTTGCAATAGATGTTAGAAAAATGTTAGTTGCTACTTTGGAAATCCCCTTTTTATTGGACTACCAAAATATAAACCGAATATTTGCTCTATTAAGACAAAACTAACTGGTTTTCACCACTTTTGCTAGCTAGTATTGCTAGCAAATTGTTAATATTTGTATTTGGTCAATAGATCACTAGTTATCTGTTAATGTACCAGTCATACTAGCAAACTCCTTTCTGGGACATTACAAATCCTACACAATCACACCACACTCACCACAATATCATTACCTCTTGTAGAAACCATCTATGCTATACTGTTATTAAAATGTGTTAATGTTAGCATACATTTTCTAAATGTATGTCACACATTTAATCTGGCCACTGACTGTGGCCTGTTAGCCCTTTGTAATTTGACATTTTCAGATGGAAAACTTGCAAGTTTAGTATAAAACAGATTTCAGAGTGAATATATGGAAGTGTTCTTCTCTCCTTTGACAGTGCGCACTTTATACTGGTTAATCCAACTCTCAATTATCCTACTACCATTGGGGGTAATCTTATTCTTCCTGATGTTGGAATAACTCTGTAAGAGTCAATCGACTGTCACTGGATATTTTACACTGGCCATTTTATTATTTAATAAATACAAAGCATGTGAAATAAAGCTTTTTATTTATTTATTTGTAGTATAGCCCTTAAAAAACCTTAGGTCATGTGACCACAGCCAAACGTCACTTAGACAGTTAGACACAATCCTCAAGAGAACCTGCTGGACACAGACCTGTGACCAGCTCAAGGCTGCAGCAAAAGTGGACCTTTAATTATTTTCAGAATAAAGCTTTAAGCTCAAAAGAAATTTTCATTCCCCGAAATGTGAATCAGACAGAAGTAGTTGAGTGGACTACAAAGTTTTCAATGGGGTGGAGCAAGGCGTTATATTACAAACTCAATTTCCCAGCATGCCAAGCGCGATGACCTTTAAACCGGATATTCGTTCAGTTAGCTAGACAAGGAAAAACTTCGCCACACGTTGAATCGTGAAGAAAAAGCAAACGTTTGGCGTTTTTTTTTATATTTTTCATATACTTTGATTTTGTTATACAAGTATCGGTAGGATCATCGCGATGTTTCTGCAGTATTATCTAAACGAGAACGGGGACCGAATCTACACTCTTAAGGTAACATTACGTTTACGTCTCCCACATGTTAGCGTGTTGTCTAACATTTAACTTTTTCATGAAAGTAGCTTCTCCACCAAAGTACTCTGTTCATATTATCTGATTACTTTTAATTTCAACTTTTTACTTATTAACTTCTTCATTTGTTTATTTCTACTTTTAACTTTTGTTAATTCAGGTTTTTCTGTCTGTACACACAAACACAAAGACACACACAAACACACGCACACAAAACCTACAACTACTTATTATTGATCAATGGCTTTTGGCTTATCCCATCAGAGATCGCCACAGCCGAATTTTGATTTGGCATCCGAGTTTTCAAACCGGATGCCCTTCCATTCTCAAATCTCCCTTTTTTTTTTTTAAAACTCCTGCGGCCTTTTGCATCTCATTCCAATGCTCTGCCACTGAGCCACCAGGGCCCCTTGTAGAACTAATTAGTGGGAGAGCTGTAAGCACAGCTCTCACACTATTGAGATCCTTTTCTTTATTATTATTATTATTATTATTATTATTATTATAGCCCGTTTTTCGGTCGCTATCTAGTCCTAGACGGTTTGTCGTAGAAACTTCGTTCCACTTCCTAAATGTAGGTCCCTTTTAGGACAGGGGTGGTATTACTTTTCTCATTAATAACTTTTATACTTTTTATTATATTTCACTTTTTATGAACTTTTTTTCCCATAGAAAATGAATGGAAGGCACTTAAAATTTCCCTTCAACTTGCCACTTTTCATCTGCCTCTTGTGTCGTCATACTTTGGAGTAGAAACTTCATTTAAAGTTTATACGGGTCTAGTCCCTTTCAACTTTTTCTGGGTGGATCAGCTTCTTTCTATCTTTTATACTTTTTGAATAATCGCAGTTTTAGTTTTAGGCAACTTTTGGAGCTTTTTCAACTTTTCCATTAGTGTGTATTGCGGAATGTTGGAGCAGCTAGAGTGGGTGACATCACACGCACTCTAACTTTTCAGCTTCCACTTTTAGCAACTTTTTTCCTTCTTTTCCTTCAGTCAACTTTAATCTTACATAAACAAACTATACATCAGAATGTAGGTATTTTTGTCTTCTTTCAGTAAATGTAACTCTCATAGTGACAGGACTGACGGTTCTTTCTCCAAGTGTCCAGAAGCAGAGAGAGTGCCGTCAAAACTCCCATTGGAGCCCATTATAACAGAGGTTCTTAAATTCTAATCAAATCACAAACGGGGGGCTGTTTTAAAATCGCCACCACGCCTTCATTTTATGGAGTATCTTCAAATAAAGTACATCAGTGTGTTCATTGAAGCCTTTTGTCACTCACAGTTTTTGAATTGTTTCGATAGGACTAATACTTTTTCATATTTTGAGCATTTTGCGAGGCATAGTCTCAGCACTTTTCCAGCCTGCCTTTGCATTTGGCTCACATGACTCAGCAGGCGGGCAGCGGGCAGCAGTCATTGTCATGGTAACGGACACAGCTGCATGACGTCATGTAATCAGCCTCAGAGCTGTGTCCACACACTTTACCTGAGTTTTTCTCCCTCAACATACACAGTGGAGACACACACAGACACACACCCTCACAGACAGGAAATACCCTTTCAAAATAAAAGCCTTTCATAATATGTTATCCACTTTTTAGCATTTAAATGCTAAAATGACTGTGGTGAAGTTTCCCTACACACACACCCTCACAGATAGGAAACACACTTTCAAAATAAAAGCCTTTCATAATATTTTATCCACTTTTTAGCATTTAAATGCTAAAATGACTTTGTGGTGAAGTTTCCCTACACACACACCCACAGACAGGAAACACACTTTCAAAATAAAAGCCTTTTATCATTCTTATTTTAATTATTTAGCATTTAAATGCTAAAATGAGTTTGTTTTGAAGTCTCCCTACAGTGGACACACAAACTACCACGCAGACACAGACAGGAAACACACTTTCAAATTAAAAGCTCTTTTCAACTTTTTTTTTTTCAACAGTTTTTCAGCATTAAAATGGTTCCTTCATTTCTAATTAGTTACTTCTAGCTTTTTTCTTTACACTTTAATAGCAACTTTTTTACTTTGCTTCTTTTTTTTGTTTCTTTTAACTTTGGGAATATTTACCTTTTCCTTTGTTTCTTACTACTTCTTTCCACTTTTGTTAATCAAGTTGTTGCTTTTTCACTTCTTCCTTTACACTTTTAATAGCAACTTTTTTACTTTGCTTCTTTCTTTGTTTCTTTTAACTTTGGGAATATTTACCTTTTCCTTTGTTTCTTACTACTTCTTTCCACTTTTGTTAATCAAGTTGTTGCTTTTTCACTTCTTACTTTTTTCTTTACACTTTCAATAGCAACTTTTTACTTTGCTTCTTTTTCTGCTTCTTTACACTTTAAATATCAACTTTTTACTTATTTACTTCCTCCATTGTTACTTTCTACTTTTTTCTTTTCTTAATTCAACTTTTCCTGGGATTTTGGATTTTTTCCTTTTCTTGTCATCTTCTTCTTTCTCTTTTTGTTTGTATTTATCTCTCTTCAGCGTTTGCGGCTTTGAACGTACAAACGCCTCTGCTCTCAGCCGCTTCTGAGCGGTCGGCCTCTACCGGGCGACTTAACAGCTCTCCCACGTAATTTCCTTGGAAATTGCCTTTTCTAGTTTATATTTGTTAATTTATTTCAATTATTAGTGGTATGAGAAGTACTAAGATTAATTGGACAAATTTCACATCAAAGACTGATGTTACTGGATTAAATGTATTTGTCCATTATTGTCATCACATCATTGTTGCAGCTGTATTTTGTGTGTACATTTTGAATGTAGTGGAGTTGAAATACAATATTTGCCTCTGAAATGCAGGGAAGTCAAAGTAAAAAGTAGCCGAAATTAGATATACACAAAGCATAAATGTATCGCAATTGTACTTATGTATACTACTTAGTTACTATGTACCACTGGTAATCATACATTTCAGTTACAGTTTTGCACAGTCTTATGCTGCCTTTGTGACATTTTCTCAGATTTAAAAAAAGATTTTTTGAAACAAAAATATTGACAATGTTGTTGTTTATTAATATCTCCAAGTACTGAATTTAACTGAGCTTTTTTGTGTTCTGTTTTTATCACCAACAGAAGGTGAGTCCTGATGGGCAGCCCACCTGCTCTGCCCACCCAGCGCGCTTCTCTCCAGATGACAAGTTCTCCCGAAACAGAGTAATAGTGAAGAAACGCTTTGGCATTCTGCTGACCCAGCAGCCCAGACCTATTTTGTGAGAAAGGAGATGAAAAAGAGGCGATAGGTGAGGAGAGATGGATGGAGATCGAATCGATAAACTCATGGAAGACGAAGATAAAACTGTTCCAGAAATCTACTGGCTCAAATTTAAGAGACTGTTTCATATTTTTGATCAGCTATAACGGGATCTTGTTTAACATACTGCAAATTTTTCATAGTCATTGGTGGTGATTTAAGTACTTTGTTTTAATGCTGAAGAAATGATTGGTCATTTCTATTCAGTTGTCTCTGTTTAAAATCTAAATGAGTCATGAATTAAAAATTTAAACCGGAATATAAAGAATATTTTAGTTTAGACAATGGTCATTGAAGCGCCAAGTGAACCCGCCTGAAAGAATGTCTTTTGCAGGATAAAATTGTTTTGAAAGCCTACATTTTGATACTGTTGAATTTTTAAGAATTTTTTTTTATGACAACACTTAATTTTGACGTTATGCAAAACATACAGACTGACAATGACACAATGAGAAAGTTCTTGATGTGATTGGCTGATTTTGTTTTTTACAACAAAAAATGTCATAACTGTCTTAGAGATGAATATGTAAACTCTCCTTTTTGAAACAAGCCAAAGCCACTTCACCTGACACATTCAGTTGGGTAGGTTACTGTTGTTTTGGCAAGTCTTTCAAATCCAATACAATCCATAACAAGCTTAACTGACTTAATTACTAGTAACAGTCTTGCAGTCAAACCTCCACTTAGAAAAAAAAGTACAAAAGTATTACCAATAAAATGTACTTCTGCAAAAGAAAAATTCTTCTGACACGTTTTTGAAATATTTGCGTTACTATATTAATAATGATGCAACCCCATGCACATCTCACAGGTGGAGTTTCCACTTCTGTAAGGTATTAAGTCCAGAGGTTCCTAATCAAGGGGTGACAAGATACATCCTAGAAATCCTGGGTAAAGGTAGAAAAAAGGCCACTGTTAAACAAATGAAATTTACATTTTAGTGTAAAATGTAGTAGGCTTAATGCAGTGGCATATACTTAATGTTATAGAGTTGATAAATGAAATGGATACTTTATCCTACCAGTTACATTATCTGTTTGTATACTCTTTATAGTATATATTCTCACGTATTTATTTTTTACTGTATCTGTACACCTGCAGTGTTAAATCCAGGTTAGACTATAAAGAATCGGTAACTGGTCTTTAGGGACCACATTTCCCAGGCGGCATTGACAGCATTCTCGTCATTACGCAAGGTGGGAGCCGCTGCAACTACGGCAAGTGCCATAGGACTATACGCTAACACTTTCGCGTGTTTTGTGTTGGGTCGGTTATACGAAATAAGTGCCGCAGAGAAAACCTGGGAAGAGGAGTCAAAGCTATATGTGAGAACAGCCATACGGTGAAAGCGTTTTTTAAAGGAAACTTGAACCAGGTATGCGCTTTATGGAACTTAAGTGTAGGGCTAGAGTTTTTTTTAGAGGACATTGGTCGCTGTCAGTGAAACGGCCGGAGGTCCGCGGAGTTGACAGTTTGTCAGCGGCATGACTAGCTTCCTGCTAACGCTAGCTTCGGGTGAGCTGGCCACGGCCGGCGAGCACCTCACCCCACAAGCCTGTGTACTTCTACCTGCTTAAGTGATGGCTGAGGGGTTGCCCTGCTGCTTTGGATCAATCAAGATGCTTAATTGAAATGGAAAATTAACAGCTTTGTTAATAGTAGGGTAACGTTACTCCATCAAAGTGTCTTTAATCAGCTCCGCGCCTTTCGTCATTTAACCTGATTGAAACCTCAGGTTCAGACAAATGCCGCATTAATTTTGTCATGAAAAAGCTGTCTAACGTCAGCCATGAAACAGTCTGCTTACAGCTTTATTACAACGCCGGTTTGTAATAATTTTATCGGGGGGTATGTACCGACCGGTTCAAGCCAGAATTATAACAGCTAGCTTAATTGGCTTAGAATGGAGTGGAACTGAGTGGCGGTTAGCAAGCAGCTGGGTTTCCCGCAAGGTCCCGGTTTGGGATCATACCTTTTAAATAATTACAGTTTGTGGTTGGGATTATTAACTGGAAATATGTGTCCTAATTGATGATAGCTAGTCTGGTTATGTCACTTGTGCACTTGTCGTTGGATTCTGTATATTGCTACCCCCTCCCGTATACAGGCTGACAGCCAAAGAAGATAATTACAAGTTGATAAATCATAATAACTTAAACATTGTCTTAGATATAAGCTCCGGTGTTTTTTATGCGGCATTTTAAATCAGGCTCGGATGTTACCTCCCTGCTAAAGAATCAGTAACGTTAACTTTCCAAAGCCCCTGAAAATGAAAGTGGACAAAATCTGCACTTGTCGTTTAATACCAAAATGTTTTCAGGTGTGTATCTTAAGCAAGAAAACTTACTTGAAAAAGTATTTCAAAATGAAAATGCACTGTGAATGCTTCGGCGTTGAAAGGATTTTCCGAGCAGTTTTGCTGAAATAGGTGAAAGTTTTGCTTTTGCTGAAAAAGTTGTAACGTATTGTCGCTTCAAAGCGGCACAAATTTCAAAGCCAGCTCAAAAGCAATTGTATGATGTAAGTGCCAATGACGTCATAATAAAAATAACTTAACAAGTATAAAAGATATTAAAAAGCCATATACAATGTCCTTTTATAAACTGAACCTTTTGAAGTTTGACCAGCATTCACAGTTAATAATAGGCTTTCACAGACATAAATCACATTTTGCTTCCCCTGGATAGTGCTTAACTGGTGCTTTGAAATGTATGGGTAATAAAAATGTGTTAATTTTCTAAGCTTTCTTAATCTCTTGCCCTTATAAATGGTTATACCATAACAATAATTTTTGTTCATATAAACATGTGACTGTTGATTTAAGACAGACTTAAACATTTTTGATAAATCTTTTATATGTTTATATAGTATAATAGGACAGCTAGAGATCATACATTACAGCCATTTATTGATAACTTAAATGTACAGGGCTGGGTTTTATTGTAAAATGTTATAACATTTCGCATTTGTTCAACCAACAATCCCAGCCTATAATATACTAAATTTTCCCTTTAATGTACAACAAAATTCATCTAACATCTGTATTTTGTTATCAAAATATAAACATTTTCTGTTGACTAAAAAACTGCAGCTGTGGTGCAACAATTGGTGCGCCAGAATTCTCCTTATGAGCTGTGCTTGTAAACATCCTTGTTTCGGGAACCTGGATAAGTGCTTATCTATGCTTTTAGTACTCTGATAGAAACTAAAGATATTGGGCTACGTATGTATGTATCTGGCTTTTACAACTTTCTGAACATGTTTTGTTAGTAAAAGAATATTCTGAATGAGATGATGAGAAATCAGGGCATGACTCCACATATGATCAGATGTTTATGTCCATTAAACATAGTCTATTCGGAAACTTACACTAACAATAACACAAGCTTTGAGCCCATTGAATCACACTTAAACAACATGCACATGGTGGTGTTAGGTGACATTAATCCCATATAAAATTGATTTGACATTAATGTGTTAAACAATTAATTTGAATTATCTTAAAAAATTAGATATGGGGGTAAATGGCTAGAGAGAAAAAAAATGTTCTGGACCAATTTGTGTTGTAATAATTACTGCCTATACTGAAAGTTGAAACTAAATCTTCTGCTTTTGAATACAAAGTAACAATAATAAGGGAGCAGGGGAGGAAACACCCTTGACTAAGAGTCACAAGAGAACAAATTGTGATTCTGCTGTTTGGCCAAAGATATCCTATTGTTGTGAGTTGGTAGTAGTAGTGAATATGTTTGTCAAGATTTTTAACCTCTCTGGGGGGTTTCCCAGCCTTTTATATGGTGCATACTGGGTCTCAGCACCCTCACTGGGTTGGCTAAGCTGGAAGATTGCCAGGCAAACGCTTTTTAAGGTGAACATAAAAGGCGAGTTGCATAGCTCCCTTTATCTTTGTGAAACAACTTTACTCAACCTTGCCGTCTCTGCCACTGTAGGTGTCTGATTGCGGACTGACGAAGTTTATGAGACAGGCAGCATTATAAAATAGGAAAATGTGCCATGATTCTTTATACCCAGTGAGAGAAAACAGCCAGCAGCTAGGCACAGCCGGTTTAAACTGCTCTAACTGCTCTAAAACAACAATTCAGCTATACAGTATACACACATGTCTTGGTCCATTTTTTTTCTCCAAGATGACAGACTACATTACACAATTTGTACAAATCGTTTCATTGCATAAAAAGGCATGTTGGAACCTGCATTAGTTGAGCTTTAGTAGCACAGCGGTTGACTTAAAGAGACAAATAACAAAACTGTTTACACACAAACTAGCCCAGTCTTTACATTTCTGTCTGTATAAGAGACTGTATTGTAAAACAGTTAAACTGTCACTAAGCCTGCTTGGAGATAACTAATATGTGATTCTACATCATCCCATAATATTTAGTGAAAATCTGAAATGCAAACTAAATGTGAATACAGTTATATTAGCAGGTTTTCCATATTTAATTTGCACTGTATGTGGCCTGCATATATTTTAAATTTTTTGTTCAATTGTTTTACAGTTTTGGCTGTACTGACTAACCAATGCTTTATCTTTTCTCTCACAATCCTTTTCCTCTCATTCTCACCCTCACTTGATTGATGCTTTATGTTCCCACCATGGAATGCTTCTGTAACCACTGAAGGATACTGTCATTTAAAATGAAGACATTTTAAAATAAATTGTAGTTGTTAATACAAATAGTTGTTGAGAAACAGCTTAAGATACACTAATTGACTTCTATCCTGTGCCATGCTCCCCATTTAGTGTGGGAAGAAAAGATACATTATAAAGCGCACACACACTATTTCTGCAGAGTTTGATATGGAAGAAAGGGAACATTAAGCTTAAAATAACAGAAACTGACATTTTCAACCCTTTTTGAATGTGAACTTGTCATCTTTGACAGCTATATGACACATTCACACAACAGTACAACAATTGGTTCCCCATTGCAGAAAGGTTTATGACACCTGTAGGCACAGAAGGAGGCCTGCCATAGATTTCCTTGTTACATGCCTTCTGGCAGACAACCATTTAGCTTCAATGGAGAAGTGTAGCTGCAAAAGAGAACATTGTAGAGGTCTCCAGTATCTCAGCATCATTTGGGAGATAGCCTAGCAAAGCTCAGGTCAGCACCGCCCAGCTAGCTAGTCTGTGACCCCTTCCAACCATTCTGTCCTGCACCCCACACAACACCCCTTCCTTTTAACTTTTTCAAGTGAATTGCAATGGCATCTGTGCGCTTCACTGTGACACCCACCAAGGCAGAGGACCTCCCAGGGCTGTCTGACACGTCACCTGAAATCAGTTCCCGCTCCAGTGCCCGTGTGCGCTTCGGATCCAGAGAGAGTGTCAATCGAAGTGACCCACTCAGCGAGGTGTCAGGAGCAGTCACAACTACCGCTACAGTAGGAGGAGGGACCGACACCCCAGACCACAGCAACTTGGAGCTAGGTGAAGAAAACACATACTGTGGTTTGAACTTCACTTGTCAAAATTTGCATGTTTATAATGTGACTCTTGTGGCACTTTGAGACTGAAGGGCTTGTTTACACCACACACTTTATAATAAATAGTAGAGTTAAAAGAATTACTGTAAGAATTTTAAACATCCCTTTAACATAAACTATATTGCCAAAAGTATTCGCTCACCCATCCAAATATATGAATTCAGGTGCACAAAGCAAGGTCCATAAAGACATGGATGAGTGAGTTTGGTGTGGAAGAACTTGACTAGCCTGCAAAGAGTCCTGACCTCAACCCGATAGAACACCTTTGGGATGAATTAGAGCGAAGACTGCGAGCACTGTGTATTATGTATTTCATAAACTCACTCCTAAACCTCGTGGAAAAACTTCCCTGAAGAGTTGAAGCTGTTATAGCTGCAAAGGGTGAGGCGACGTCATATTAAACCCTACGGATTAAGAATGGGATGTCACTAAAGTTCATATGGGTCTAAAGGCAGGTGAGTGAATACTTTTGGCATTATAGTGTAAGTTTATATGTTCAGTTTGGTACATATAAGTTTATGTATCAAATTGGAAGCTGGCGTGTCTGCTGCAAGCACAAACCACTAAAGAGCTGATCCAACTGTACATCATCTGTCATTCACTGTTGTAGCTAATCCCAGTCCTTCATTTGTGACAGACAGTGAATTCATTGATTATCCATTTGCACTAAAATGGGTGGGGGGGTACTATGTACTTTATCCAAAAGTAAACTGTGTACTACACAGAATTCGAGGTTAACAAATGACCAGAATGGTTACATCATAACTGCCGTATTAAGTGCGATTTTTGTTTATAGTGGTTTTTTAGGTACATGTGTACATAACTAATCTGTTTCAGCGTGGTAGCTGTGCTAATTTCAAAGACCTAATTAAGAGAGCTATGGCTAGGTCTGCCCAATGCCATCCTTGGTTTAGCATGGTTTAAGAAAGATACAGTACCAAACAACATTGGCAAATTCATTTTAAAAAACGTTTTATTTGAAAAGGTATTCAACACAGAATATATATATTCTATATATTTTGCAAACACTTCTAAAATTATGTTTTAATTTTTTTATTATGGGGTACTGAGTTTAGATTAATGAGAAACAAATAATAATTTGTAGTATCAGGCTGCAACATAACTAAACTGAAAAAGTTAAAGAGGATCTAAATACTTTCTAAGTGCACTGTACATGCACTTTCCTGACTTTATCCTGCATATGTGTCAGGGCTTTTCAGACTTTATCCACCTGCTACAGTTTGAATCTATCAGTGTGTTGACTTGATTTATGGAGCTTTAAATAACTGAAAGGTCACTTTGACAGTACACTACCATTCTTTGATTCAGCACTGATATTCAAACATATAAAATCTTATCCCTCTGTAAAATGATATAATTAAGCTGTGTTTAGTTGCAGGCTGCACACTGGCCATGTACATTGGCAGCAGTGGCTCACAGTTTTGTGATCAGTCATTCATATTATCTTGTGTTTATTCTTATGGGGTCTATGATCACTAGCTAATGTTTGTTTTTCTAAGACTGCAATTACTTATGACAAAGTCCCAGTTTCCACTGGCAAGATAGGTTTTCAGTCTTATGGGTTTTCAGATTGTGTACAAAATGTCTGTTGTAGGTGAAGTAAAAAGAGAAGTGATATTTTTAGGTTCATCCACATCCATGTAAATTTACCACTGTATTTTAAAATGCTTTTTCTGGCGCGCTTGGTCATTAAGCTCTCCCAATTGTTTCCTAAGAGTGAACTTGACTCCAGGGTGCTCCTTTAGTGAGCAACAGTTTAGCAGAAGTCGAACAATAAGGAATGAAATATATGACTATTGTCATCATAGTTAAGATTTTCCTTCCCCTGCTACTGTTAGCTGCCCACCTGCAGAGTGATTCAGTTTTTAATGATGGCTAACAGCAAAAACCTTTTCAAATGGCCTCAGTTCCTTGTCACATTAAACTACATGGTACAGGTGTAGCATATATCTGGTCTAGTTTGACATGAAATTGGTGGAAGAGCTGACTTTCCGTCTAACTGCTATGACTGTGCAGTTGTCATACAGAGTACAAATTTCACGTTTCAGAGTTTAAGAGTAACAGCACTGATTCATAGGCTTAACTAGAGGGTTGTAACCGTGGAGAGAGATAACTGCATTAGCTGCACTAATCTACTTAAGCTGTTCCATAGTAATGAGAATGCCCCATGTTGTTTAACGGGCTCCCATAAATAGAAATCTAGCTGGTTAATCTGAGTTCCAATGAGGCTGTTGTGATCTGTTGTGGTAGTTTATACAGAGAAACAAAGGGAGAACTGTTGGAGGCACAACTTCACAGCCTTTCTATATAGAGTTTACCGCCCACTATTAAATAAAAAATCTGAAATAACAAAGCAGTTGTCTCCGGTACGGCTGAAATAGAAAACCACACTGACAAGAAGAATGCATTTTAAATCAGTCAAGATCCTGAAAAGCGCCAAAGAAGAAAGGATGTGGAAGAAGTGGAGAGTTATTTTCAGAAAGGTCAAACAATGTGCCTACATTTTCAGACATACACCTGATCACAATAGCTTTCTGCTTCACTTGTTACTCACTCACTCTCATATGTGGATGCACATAAACACACACAGAGGCTGCAGGTGTGGTAATCTCAGGTAGAAGACTCCTCTTGGGGAATGCACACAAATAAACAGCCGCGTTTCTCCATGTTTAACATTTCAGTTAAACAGCTGAGGTATTTCCAGATGACAGGATGTTTTTTTTTTCCACACAAGTAATTCTGAAAAAATTCTGAACAGAAATTGTAACCAGATACCGATATACCTACATCCATACAGGTTTTTGAGGATATAACATTGGGCTGAATTTTATCAGTTAAATCCCTGCACTTTTTTTTTCAAAGCTGTGTCATTTTACCTAGCATCTAAGAAGAGGAACACTGGCAGTCTGTAAACTTTACAAACCAAATCTTGAAGAGAGAAGGGGAATAAAAATTGATGGGGCTACTACTTGTGTGTGTTGTCTGCACTGAGGCTCTATGCTCCAGTGCTGACTTACAGTGTTCTTGGCTAAATCACTTGTAAACCAGTCACACAGACATCCTGTCGAGAGTCTGCCAGAGAGTTGTCAACAGCCTGGCAGGAGGGATGCTAAGATTTTACAACTGAAGTGTGGCCAGGATGCAACCTTTTACTTTGTTAGACTGTGTGCTGGTGCAAGAGTTGCATTGAACTGACACAAGCTAGCTGTAGGAGTAAATATTGTGCAACTCGAATTTGTAGGTGTATTGAAGAAAAAAAATGAGTGTTTTATGAAAACAAATAATTATATATATAAAACCACTGACTAATGAATCCAAGTGTGTGATAAACAATGTCAGGAAGTCGTGAACCTTTCAAGGTGACTTCTTTAAATTTCTTGTTTGTCTGGGCAACTATTGACTATCTTCAATTTATATAGAAGAAAATACCTGCAATTATGCAGGAACAGCTTAATTTACTGCCAAGGTGGACAGAGAGCAGAAAACTGGGTAAAAACGTTTAAATCCAACAACACTTATTGTAAATACACTTACTTTTAGACTGATGTTTTCTTTATGCTATAATTTATATATTATATTTATATATTATAATTGTTACTGAGTTTTGACTACAATGATATGTTATTTGCAGGATACCATGAGTGAAACGGTTAGCTAAATGTGAAAAAAAACATAAAATATCCATATGTCACATAGGTGAATTTCCTGCTTTTTCTTTATCCTGTCTCAGTAAATGTTTTTGTCTAAATGAGACCTGACATGTTAAGATGTCGTGTCTGGCTCAGCATTTTTTAAAGACTTTTTAAACTGTTTATTGTTTATTTCAAATGTAGATTTGGAGGTTAATCTTCAATGAAAATAATCCTTAGTTGCAGCCCAGTCACAGGATGTTTATTTTCACTTCCATCAGTGTAAAAATGTAGAACCTCAGAAAGGGAAGATAGCAATGCAACAAAGGGCTAAGGGCCAATGATAGACCCATAGTTGATATGGGTCTCAATGCAAGCAGTCTAGTTTTTCTATCAAGAGGACGTGTGTGTGTGTGTCTGTTCTCGTGAGTGTGGTGGAGCATGTAGGGAAGTGATGGTGCTGACTCAGGGACTTCTGATGCAGTGTTCTATGCTGAATGAGCCGGAATAGTGCTGGGGTCACGGTGGCCAAAACAGCTGTGTGGGTGTGTGTGTCTTGCAATACAACCCCAAAAAGCCAAGGTTACGCTAATGGAAAAATGGTTGACGATGTACCTGTTCATTCTAAAGATGTTTTATTGCTGTGTCAATATTGTCTTCTCTTTTTTTTCTCCTCTCACATAATTGCTTTATGTGTGTTTAGGTGATGGAAATTCCAAAATCTCCAGTGTGTACATCAACAACACTCATGGAATGGATGATGATGACTACTATGACAGAAACTTGGCCTTATTTGAGGTACTTATAATAATAGTTCTAGTATTTCTAACAGTACGTATGTAAAGTAAGTAGTTTCTGCATTGAGACCCATATCTAATTTGCTGCATTCTTTACATTATGTGTTTCTTTTGTTCTTGTAATAGTACATAGAAAAAATTTGTTTTTTTATCTGCCAAATTGTGTGTCTCTAAAAAACATTTGGCTGGTCATTTTGGAAAACTACATTATTTACAGCTTTCCCTCGAAACAGAAGAGTTATCCAACTTCTTTAACAAGCCATAACGTATGTCTCTTTTTCTCTTTAATTTCTCATTCTTGTCTCTTGTTGCCCTCCTCTGTGCTCATCACTACTCGATCCCTTATTTATTCCTTCCATGCTTGCAAGTCCTTGCTCTTTTGCTTTTTAACTTTTCTTTCTTTACTTCCTTCTTTCTGTTTCTCTCTCATTTCCCCTGTCTCTTTGTCCCCTTGCGATCTCATTCCTACCCTCTTCTTTCCTATGGTTGCTAACCTCCACCATCATTCATTTCCCTCTTATCGTCATGTCACCTCATCCTTTTTCCTTTTCCTTTTTTCCTCCTACAGGAAGAGATGGACACTCGGCCAAAGGTGTCTTCTTTGCTCAGTCGCCTGGCCAACTACACCAACCTGACACAGGGGGCCAAGGAGCACGAGGAGGCTGAGAGCATTGGTGAGAAAAAGAAAGCCAAAAAGGTATACCAGGCTCAGTGTTCCTTACTTGCCTTTTTATATGAATATAAACTTTCACACTCATCTCTCCAGCAAAACACACAGCAAGAAATAAACCTGAACATATAAAAACAAAGCTAAAATATGCAGTTGATGAAAGAAAAGCTTAAAGTGATCACAATCATAGCAATAAGAAAAATTCTTGACAACCGTTAGCTGTGCATGTGAATATTGAATAATGCCCTTTTATCATAATTCTAAAAGAAGTTATCAAATCACAACTTTTAATATTGGCATGTTGACTCTGCATTAGTATCAGAAAGTACAGTAAGATGTGAGTCTGATGAGTACTCTTTCCTTTGAGAAGGGCTGGCTGTTCTAGATAAGACTGTGGAAGTTCAGAGAAATGCACCATTTCTACCTTGTTCTGATTGCACCTTTGCAGGATTGGACACATTTGCAATCAGATAGCTGGGAAAGTTAAACCAAACGTCTTTAATCCTCCTTCCTGACCAAACAGTGTATTGAGTATAAGCATTAACACAAGCCTGGTTCACCATAGTGGTGTAGTACACTGATTTCCAGGTGGTTGCTCTACAGCTGCCTGGTGCAATATGAAATAGCTGTGGTGTAGATATGCTAATTTAAAAATTGTACATATGTCTACATATTTCTGTTAAGGAAAAAAAGCTAACTGTTTGTGCAATGCATATCTTCATGCAGAAGTTTCTTTCAAATAAGATAACTACTACAGTAAGCTAATAACACAGTACACCCCTTTCACCATCCTGAGGCAGACTATAATTTCAGATTAAGTTTGAGCAGACAAATGGACAAGTCTAAATAGTTAGCATTAATTAATGCAAGCATGATTGAAATACTATCTAAAAGTAATTTATAAACCTATAAATATTTAGGTTTTAGTATAATAGTAAATCAGTGGTTCCCTACATTTTCCCTTTGGAACCCCTTTTCTGTCATTGAGTAAACTGATGACTCCTGTTTAAGTGACATATTTTATATTTATTTTTATTATATTCAAAGTAATGATAATAATTGAACAGCTCTTGTTAGATGTTTTGGAGATAAAGTCAGAGAGGCCAGATTGAGGTGGCTTGGACATGTTCAGAGGAGAGACTGTGAATATATCGGTAGAAGGATGCTGAGGTTGGAGCTGCCAGGCAGGAGGTCTAGAGGAAGACCAAAGAGGAGATTTATGGATGTAGTGAGAGAGGACATAAAGCTAGTTGGTGTGAGAGAAGAGGATGCAGAGGACAGGGTTAGATGGAGGCACATGATTCGCTGTGGCGACTCCTGAAAGGGAACAGCCGAAAGGAAAAGAAGAAGAAGAATGTAATGATAATAATTGCACAGGACAACTGAGACAAATCAGTGGCTTTCAGCTTGTCCCTTCAGGGGTCGCCACGGTTGCAACTCTCCCATTTTTACCTGGGCTTGGGACAGGCAGCAAGGTGTCCCTTGGTGGCTGGGTGGTATCCCAATCGGACGCTCTACCCATTAAGCCAACAGGCCCCCTAGAACAACTGAGACACTGTTTGATAAATTGGATTTGGCCCTCACAATGTTTCTTAATGGCCATCATGGAAAACTAGTGGGAGATCATTGTAATAGAGGATGGTACTGGAATTAAAGCTTAAATAGAATAGCAATTGGGTTTTGCGTTTGAGTTCTGTTGCTGTTAATAATTTGTTCTCCAATGTGCTGTATCTAACTTTCAGTCACCACAGATGGGGACGTTCATGGGTGTTTACCTGCCTTGCCTCCAGAACATCTTCGGTGTCATCTTATTCCTGAGGTTGACCTGGGTGGTGGGAACTGCTGGGGTGCTGCAGGCCCTCTGCATTGTTTTCATATGCTGTTGCTGTGTGAGTACTTGAGTTTGTAATTACAGAACTGAAAGTTAGCTGAGGCATAATAAAGCAGAAAATGTAATTTCAATTCTAAACTGTCCGTCTCTCCTTTGTAGACTTTATTGACTGCGATATCAATGAGTGCCATTGCCACTAATGGAGTTGTACCAGGTATTCCTTCACCTTTCCAACTTTCTTTTTACTCCCTTGCATACATGCTGCCTGAACAGAACCTGGCTAGTATTAGACACAGACACACACACCTAGTGGGAGTTTATCTCAATAATATTTTACATTTTACGGTGAGCACTTTGAGTTTTTCAAAGTGACTTTTGTAGATGTTCATATTTGCATTTTCCAGGTTGTCGTGCTTTTCTTTTTCTAGCTGTGACGCTGCTGCTGAAGTACATTTGCTTTTCTAATGAGTGTTATTCCTGTTTATCCTGCCTCTCCCCCTGTCTACTTCTCCCTGTCTGTCTGTAAACACATTAAAAATTCAGGATATTTATCAACCATTGACTTTACCTTTCACTGAATTACCTCTAGATGAATATCCCAAATGTGAAAGTAGTGTGATATTTTTCACTAGCATTTGACATTTCAATACGTAAATGTAGAATGACAAACCCCCAGTAGATAATATAGAACATTAATGTCTAACGTGTCTTTTTTTGGCATCAAACATTTCCTTCCATCCTCCCTTTTTCATCTAAACAGCCTCAAATTATCTTTCTTTCTCACCACCTAGTCTTGCATGGTTGTTTATACTGTTGTATGTAGTTTACTCTGGTTATTGTGAAAGAAACAGTGTTTGGGTTCCTAAATACAGCTCAGCTCAACACTAAAGATAATATACCTGCTAGATGATACACTAGCCATTTTAATGACTACTGCCTAAAGGTGAAGGTGTTTTGTTGTTATACTTTGATCATTTGAGTCCAGTCATTGTCTGTAGAAATATTTCCATTTTCCAGAGAGACAGCATTAATTCACTAATTTCCTAAATATACCTTCAGGTAACTCAAACCTGCAGCATTATATTCACATGACTTTTTTTGTTACAAAAATGTATAGCTTATATGTGAGTCCTTTTTGTGTTAAAAGGTTGCATTTTGGAAACAAAACACTAAATTAGGACCTTAGAGTAACTATAGAATTTCTAGTTACTCTACCTATATGATTCCTCTAAAGAGTATGTTTTTAACTAGGTCAAACCTTATTAGCAGAAATATTGCTTGGTTGAGCTCACTTGGTGTACCAGTACCTGGGTAGAGTAAGAACACATTTTGGATCTGGTTTTATGTTTAATTCTTTTATATTTATGCCAGTTTGGTAGTTTTAGTCAGTTCAAGTCGGTTGTTGTCATGGCCACTGGCTGTTTTGCTTGTTGGATTGCTGATTTTATGTTTGCTGTAACTTGGTTTACACCATCAACATATCGCTCTGGTCAGTGTGAAAAGGCATCAAGAAAATCCCTCTTAGCAACTTTTTCAGCGACTTCTGTGTGAAATATAAGTGATTTATTCATTTTCTTGCCATTAAGAAAAGTCAGGCGTAAAGTCTACTTCTGACGCTTTACTTTAAAAATGTGTGAGAATGCAGTTTTATTTTATTTTTTTAGGTTTTTCTGGTTTTCTAAACTTGGTGAGTGTTTTGTCTAAATCAAGGGGAGAAACTAAACTTAAAGAGAAAAAAATGTTGTTGTTTTTTTCAACACCCTTTTTTTCAGTTAGTACCATGAAAAGAAAGTTTTATAACCAATCTTATAGACAAAATTAACCCAGTCCAGCACTTTCAAGTAAAGTAAAAACAGTAGTAAATCCTTAACTGTGGCTACTATTTAACCAAAGATCTGCTCTGTCTTCTTACTCCAATGCCACATTTAAGATTGTCATGATTAATTCTACAAGCATATGTTGATGTCTCTCATATGCTGTGCTCTTTTCTCTTCTATTATCTCCTAACATCATAACATTACTAACTATCCACATTTTTCTCTTTATGTCCCATCTTTGCTTCTTGGCCAACATCTGTCTTCCTATCTTTCTCTATCCTTCTTTTGTTCGTTGTTCTTTTGTTCACATCCTTCGTTTTGTTTGTTTGTGTTTTGTTCTTCAATGTCTTATTTTTCCACCCCATTTTTCTTTTTCCACTGTATTTCAACTTCCTCCAACCCTGATGTACAACCTGCCCTACTTTCCCTCTCTTTGTTCTTCTCTCTTGCTCTCTTATCCCTCTCCAGCGGGAGGCTCCTACTTCATGATTAGTCGCTCTCTGGGTCCAGAGTTTGGGGGTGCGGTGGGCCTGTGCTTCTTCTTGGGCACCACCTTTGCTGGAGCCATGTACATCTTGGGAGCGATTGAGATATTTCTGGTGGGTTCTGGCTTTGCTGCCATTATCATTGCTGTCTTTAAACTTCACTACAATTATGAGTGTTTATCTTAAGTCTGTGATACTATAGAAAGTATTTGAGAGCGTAATTAGATTACAATTAGAAAATTAGATGAAAAATGTTTTATATAATAAACACATTTTAACACTTAGTTTTGGTTGATCAGCGATTTTAAATATCTGGAAATCACGATACATATTCATATTGATGTAGAATTTGTTATGTGAAAATTTTGTATTACCATAAAAAGGCTGTGTAATTGGTTTAATAAAACCGGGGACATTAAAAGGAGAATTATCAAATTATACAGCTTACATCACTTTCTTAACAGACAACCATAATTTGTTTTGTCACAGTCACATTTTGCTTCCTTCTTCAGATGTACATAGCACCTAAGGCGGCCATTTTTGTAGCACAGGACCCCGAAAGTGAAGGGTTGGCCATGTTGAACAACATGCGGGTCTACGGCTCCATCTGTCTCCTCCTGATGTCCTTGCTGGTCTTTGTGGGTGTGAAGTACGTCAACAAACTGGCTTCTATTTTTTTGGCCTGTGTCATTGTCTCCATTCTTTCTATCTACATTGGAGCGCTGGTTTCTGTCTTCCAACCACCACATTTTCCGTAAGTGTCAGCTAAGCATTTCCAAAACCCAAAACTGATGAGTCATTAAATTCTCTTTTTTGACTGACCAGTGGGCTTCCATCTGCAGGGTATGCATGCTGGGAAATAGAACTATCAACAGTCATGAAATTGATGACGAGTGTGCAAAAACAATCTATTTGCAAATCAAAGAGCCAGTGGAGAGAGACGACACAAACTCCACAGTTATTAACGGTGAGTACAAGGAGATGAAAACTGATATTTGACAATTAATTACTGCTGTCAAAAATCATTAGAAATAGGAATGTATCACAGACACACAATGGATGCGCCCATTAATTTTCTTGATGTGTTACAACAGAAAACAGAACTGCGAGCCCAACCTTTAACTCAAGCCATGGTTCTATTTTGGTGGAAAAGACAACAGATCTTTGGAAGCACTTTTGCCAGAGCCCAGAGCTCAACAGCACCTGTGATGAATATTTTATTTTGAACAATTTCTCCAAGATTGAAGGGATCCCCGGTCTGGCCAGTGGAATCATTTCAGGTTGTTTGTGTGTGTGTGCGTGTGTGTGAGTGAGGGAGAAAGAGAGAGAGAACTATGCTTTTTGTGTAGGTATTGTGGAATACTCTGTCATTTCTTTTTTCAGCTTGTCTTTTGATAGTGAATGTTTCTTTTTTCAGCTTGTCTTTTGATAGTGAATGTTAGTAAAAACTCTTCAGACAACAAAAACTAAGTAATTTAAGGAGTGAAACTTACTTTCACGACTGATAGCTTTTAGGAAATGATGCATATTTCTTATCTAAAGATACATCTGAAGCTCTGCTGTCTTCTTAATCCATTCAAAAAGCTAAGTGTAAAGACTTATTTCTGTGGTTTTAAGGTGAGTTGCAAACTGAAACTATTCCTATTTATACTCTGTATGTATATTCATTGTAGAGAATGTGTGGAGCTCCTACCTCAGCAAAGGGGATGTGGTAGAGAAAAGCTCTCTCAGCTCATCTCATGCTGCACATCCAGCATCCACCTTTCAACCTTATGTGTTTGCTGATATCACTACCTCCTTCACACTGCTGGTGGGCATCTTCTTCCCCTCTGTCACAGGTACACACAGGTTTCTTTTATTTTGTCCTCAAACCCAAACAAAGTGGAATGTGGAATAGAAATAAAAATCAATTGTAACATAAATGTTGTCATTTCTGTTATAAAAATGCATCTAAGTTGGCTTTTCTTCTCTTTCTTAGGAATAATGGCTGGTTCCAACCGATCGGGGGATCTTAAAGATGCCCAGCGGTCTATCCCCATTGGAACCATCCTTGCCATCCTTACCACATCCATTGTCTGTATCCTTTCTGTCAAAAACAATGTAAAAAAACAAATTTATCTCTGGCAATCTCTCTAACTATATAATAAGTCACTTTGGATAAAAGCTTCTGCTAAATGTAAATGTAAATAATATAAAATGGTCGCTTATTTATTGGTGTACTTGGGACTTGGGCTAAATTTCATTTGATGGATTTCATTTTTTTTTTTGTGTTGTTATTTCCCTAAGTTGTTTTCCATCCAGACCTGAGCAGTGTTGTTTTGTTTGGAGCTTGCATTGATGGGGTGGTCCTCCGAGACAAGTCAGTACATCTGCTCTTGTATCTGTCTGTGTGTCATGTCCTGTTATGCATCAAAGAAAAAAAGTCGTAATGTGTTGATTTTGTGAAAAACAGGACTCTTGATATGTTTGTCTGCTGTAAACCCTCTAAAGGTATTTTTGACTATTGCAGGTTTGGAGACTCAGTAAAAGGAAATCTGGTGGTGGGGACTCTTGCTTGGCCGAGTCCCTGGGTCATTGTGATTGGCTCTTTCTTCTCGACGTGTGGTGCAGGTCTCCAGTCGCTGACCGGCGCTCCCCGACTCCTGCAGGCCATTGCCAAAGACAACATCATCCCCTTTCTCCGGGTTGGAACTATAATATTAATTTCAATGATAGGCACCCAAAATATTTTATTAATGTTGTTGTTATGAACTGTTGACAGCACAAAGAAACGTGGTTAATCCTGCCGATATTCTGTGTGGAGTGTGGATGTTCTCCCCTGGTTTTTAAGTGTTTTCCTCTGGGTTCTCTAGTTTCCTCCCCAAGTCCAAATATAAAGATAATAGAGTAATTAAATTTTATATGGTGATTTTTACGACAACCTGTGAAACTGTCTGAATAAACAGGTAACCCTATGGGTAAGAAGAAGAAAACCCTTTTCAGTATGATTAACTTCTGTAATTATTTTCACTCTTTGTTCTTTTGTCTGATTATGCCAGGTGTTTGGCCATGGGAAGACAAATGGAGAACCCACCTGGGCCCTGCTGCTAACGACATTTATTGCTGAGCTGGGAATTCTCATTGCCTCTCTAGACTTGGTGGCTCCAATTCTGACAATGTGAGACACAGCTCTGTGTGCAAAGGATATATAATATAAATAATTTAAAAAATATATAAATCCTAACCGAGTTAGGACCTTCTGGAGAAGTTATTTCCTTAAAGTTCACTTCTGCTGCATAGTTGTTATCTCACTGTTGGAACTCAAGTCTTCAGGGAGTTTTAATTTATTTTCTTTATTTAGGTTCTTCCTCATGTGTTACCTGTTTGTTAACCTGGCATGTGCCCTCCAGACCCTCCTGAGGTCACCCAACTGGAGACCACGCTTTTCCTACTACCACTGGTACTACCACAAATGCATTCTCTCACACACAAACACACATACACACACACACTCTCACACTCTCATTTACTCACTCTCTCTCACACACACACACACACACACACACACACACACACACACACACACACACACACTCTCTCTGACTGATCTGTGCCTCTGCTGCTTGCCTGTACAGGACCTTGTCATTTTTGGGGATGACTATCTGCTTGGCACTCATGTTCATATCCTCTTGGTACTACGCAATTGCTGCCATGGTGATTGCTGGCATGATCTACAAGTACATTGAGTACCACGGGTATGTTGCCATGGAAAACCACCCTTTTACATGTACAGCACAGTAACAGTGGTGTGTGCATGTAAATGTGTTTTTTAAAAATATATATCTAGGTTCATTTTTAGTAAATATTGGATGTGTGTTTGTGTGTATCAGAGCAGAGAAAGAGTGGGGGGATGGAATTCGTGGTCTTTCTCTCAGTGCTGCCCGATATGCACTCTTGAGGTTGGAAGAGGGACCACCCCACACAAAAAACTGGAGGTACCGAATTGCAACATGAACGCTTTACATTTTATATTTCATCACAATTTGTCACATAAGTAATTATAGCCTTCTCAGCAATAAATTTTGTGTTACATATTGTACATGGAACATGTCAGTGCATCCCAAAATGTACAATTGTACCTCTGTATGTGGCAGGGGTGTGTTAGATGGTTTTATTTAAGACAGTACAGTTAAAATGCCCAACATGAAAAGAGTCTGAAAACACATGAGAGAATGCATTTGCTTTCAAATTTAAAAGACTCAAATGTTAGTAAAGGACGTGAAGCTCACGGTAATCTGATTTGGAGAGGGAATTATTCTGTTTTAAATGTGTCTATTAGGAAAACAATAGTATCTTATTAATTCTTTAGACGTTTTGACCAGGATGGCTTGAAAGTTAAGACTCAAGGTTGTGTCTCTGTTAGCACCTAAAGAATAACCTTCTATAAGCATTTAAAAAGTACCATGAGATGGAGCAGCATTGGTGTAGTCAGAAATAAAGTTAAAATGTATATAACTGATTAATTTGTTAATTAGATTCACTTTTATTATTAATTCAGGCTTGAGTATGCATACAATACTTTGCTCCTATATTTTAGTAAAACGTTTTTGTAAAAAAAGTATTTTTTTTCTCCCAAAAACTCCCATTAACTCACTTTTCTATTCCAGGCCTCAGGTGTTGGTGTTACTAAAACTGGATGAAGATGCCCACGTCAAGTCTCCTCGCCTACTAACATTTGCCAGCCAGCTGAAGGCAGGAAAGGGCCTGACCATTGTTGGCACCGTCGTCTCAGGCAATTTCTTACAAAGTTACGGAGAGGCCCTCGCTGCTGAACAGGTTGGAAATGATCTTTTTAGTGTTACAAAGGTCACCAACCACAGAAGTGTCTTTGTCAATCTGTACAGTCATCCTAGTTATCTTTTAGATGTTAAAGATCAATACAGGCAAAACTGTTTCTCATGTGTTGCTCCTAAAGAATTAAAGTTAATGATTGAAGGAAAACCTTCTTTGCTCCTTTAACTTCTCAAGTTTACATCCAATTCTTCTCCCTACTTTAGACTTTAAAGCACCTGATGGATAAGGAGCGTGTAAAAGGCTTCTGTCAGTGCATTGTGGCTCAGAAGGCGCGTGAAGGCATTAGCCACATGATTCAATCCAGTGGCCTGGGAGGTATGAAACCCAACACTGTGGTGATGGGCTGGCCTCATGCCTGGAGGCAGAGCGAGGATCCACAGGCCTGGAAGACCTTCATTAGTGAGTAGAAGAGGATGAAAAGTTCATCCCAACTCTCTGTGAATTAGTTAGCTATGTGAAATATGAGAGAGAATATTTTTATTTTTCCTGATCTCATGATTAAAATTTTTGTTCAGGATTTCTAGGATAACGGCATCATGTCTCTTTCTTCCAGACACCGTGCGGGTGACCACAGCAGCCCACCTTGCTTTGCTTGTGCCCAAAAACATCTCTCTGTTCCCCACTAACAGTGAACCCTACACAGAGGGCCACATCGATGTGTGGTGGATTGTCCATGATGGAGGGATGCTAATGTTGCTGCCCTTCCTTCTGCGCCAACACAAGGTAGGGTTTTCCTGATTTTTCATTTTTTTTGTTTGTTTTTGTTGTTGTTTTACCTTGTTTTTCCAAGTGTCTTACGAACTTTGAGAATATTGCTAAGGTCCTATCTGCTTTAACTATTTCTCAGGTGTGGCGCAAGTGTGGGATGCGAATCTTTACAGTGGCCCAGATGGAGGATAATTCAATCCAGATGAAAAAGGACCTGGCAACCTTTCTGTATCATCTACGCATTGAGGCTGAGGTGGAAGTAGTTGAGATGGTACGCTGCTCTCACTGCCTGTTGTCTTAGGAAATCTGCAATTTATATTGAAATATATTAAAATCTGCCGCCTGTTAACAATTTGAATAAACATTATTCAATAATGAATTATTAAAGTTGAAATTTGACAGTTGTTATCAACACCTTTTTGGGGCTATAACAACCTGACTGCTAAATTTAAAATGTTGATATCTAGATAAATGATCATCTCAGTCAATATTTTCTACATGTAGTTTCCCTGAAGTAGTTTTAACATGTTTCCTGGATCACTTTAAACATGTTCCCAAAATGTGACATAGTTGGAAAATCTGATGATTCCAGTAGTTCTGTAGTGAGTTTTAAGGGTTAATTGTTACAGTAGTGCAGTAGTAACCATACAGTACAACAGTGCTCATCTCTACATAAATGTTTTATTTCCTGTGCCTCTCCTCCTCACAGCATGACAGTGATATCAGCGCATACACTTATGAACGGACCCTGATGATGGAGCAAAGGTCTCAGATGCTAAGACAGATGCGACTCTCAAAGTCAGACAGGGAAAAAGAGGTAAGGTTAGATGAGATGAAAAGATTGTTGCACTTTAATTTGTACCTCTAGTGCAGTGGTTCTCAATCCTGGTCCTCAAGGACCCTCCACTACACATTGCCTGGATCAGGTGTGTTCTGTCAATCAGAAGCTGGAACATACCATCATAGATGAGGACAGAAAGGAGGAAGACGAGGTTAATTGGTATCTTTCAGTTGTTGATTGACTGAACACACCTCATCCACCTAATTAGCAGTGGGTAGGGTAGGTTTAGTTGTGAACACAAGCAGAGCTGATGACCTTAAGGAACAGGATTGAGAACCAACGCACTAGTGTACATGCGGTCTATCAACACATGTATGTTGCAGTTCTAAGGTAATTATCACAAGTTGATTTAAGTGATTAGGTTTAGGTCCTTATTAACATTCATGCAAGATTAGTTATAAGACTCTCCTATCTGATTCATCTGTGAATGCCGTGCGTTATTTTATCAGGGAAAACCTTGTAGCAGCCGCAGTATCCCAGAAGCTCAAAGGTCTCAGTTGAGGTCAGTGACTATGACTAGATGTAAATTCAGGTTGTTTTTTTTTTAATAGTGTTTAGCAACTCTCATAATGAAATTCTGAGAGTTAAATTGAAAGCTGAGGTTCTGCTCAGGGACAGTACATGTGTTCTGATGCCAGAGTCATTAATGTTTTAGAAATGCTAAATGTTTTCCACTAAAATACTTACTTCTACATTAAACCTGAATACCAAAATTTAAAGGCTGAGAAAAATCTTAATGATGCCGCTTTGTTTAGAACCCACATTCTGTCTGATTGAAAACTATCACTAAGTGCCTTAAGTCTAAATAAGTTACTTTCAACTGCAGATTTTTTCCCCAGACAGTTTGTGCTGTGTATCAGCTGTCTGTCCCTTTTTTTTTTTTTTTTAATTTTATATTTTATGTCTCTCCCTTTGCAGCTATCACTATGCAAAACAAGGTCAGAAAGGAGTGTTTTATGTCATTGTGCAATTCAAATCTGTGAGTAAAAATAGGATTACTCTTCTGCTGTTTATGCCCATTTATGTAACGAAGTGGCCGAAACAGATTTGAACTGCACAATGAATGTAATACCACCACTCATACCAGTGAAAGCTGATTTCTGAGTAACTTAGTCCCGTAATGGCAGTGTAATTTACTTCCCAGATACCAGAAAGAGGCTTAACGGACAAGAAAGTTGGTTTTAGGATGGGCTTACACAAATTTCAAGCTCTGATTTTGTGGAAGGCACATCCCAAATGATTTTTAAAGGCAGGAAGAGAAATATTTTGACACATTAAGAAGGGACACATTCAGTATAGGAATTCAATAATGCAAGGTATTTGGGTATTAAAGGCAGGTACATTACATCCAAGATCGGAGATACTGACCCAAAAAGATGATTTACACAAACTTTGTTAAATGGGAACAGCATCTCACGTTCAGATTTAATATTAAAGTTGATGTTCTCTTCCTTTGCCTTTTGTCTCCTTAGCGGGTACGCTGGAGTTTTGATGATGTGAGTTAACTGGTTACACAGTAGTGAAGTATCAGCTGCATTATGTAGAGTAATTTAGATTCCAGAAGAACAGCTGAATCCTTCAGAAAAATAGCTAATTCTGGATGATTATCTTTTATTTCTATTGTTGAACATAATTGTTAATATTAGTGAATTGCACTGACTTAATTTTATAGTAAAAAAAGCACGAAAAATGGCTGTTTGGATATCATGTTGGTGGTAAAATTAAACACTGAATTTTGCTGGTAGAAGAGAGTGTTTTTCCTGCAGTTGACCCTGATGGTTCTGGTCTCTTTTAAAAAAGGATTCCAAAATGATAATTTAATAGAGATCAAAAATATCTCACATTCATTTAAGTCCAACAATCTTTTAAATAATGAGTTGTTAAGTCATCATTCACATTTTTTTTTTTAATTCTTTATCTGAAGGATTCTGTTAATAGATTGCCTTACATATGGCCTATGTCAAATGTGCTTCTTTATTATTTAACTGTCACGTTCCAGATTGGCTGGCTTGATAAAGAACAGTAAAGAAATGTTTGTTGTCTATTATTCAAAGTGTTTCCCCTAGAAAGCTTTTCAGGCACAGTGGCAGGAGGATTTGCATGCATCCACTAAAATATTTATTTTTTCTCATGAAACACAAGATGTCATTTAAAACCAATTATTAACAGTGGAAGAAATATAATAAATAAAACAATTTAAATTATAAACTATGAAGTTGATGCAAACTGCAATTTGAACTCCTCACCTGAGAAGCATTTTCTCATCCTAACCACAGAGTGAATGACTCATTTCTGTACTTACTTTTTCTTGGCATTATAAACAATTTCATCCTTGCATCCTTCTAAGGGCTCTTTAACCACTAGCTCCCAACCAGATACTCTGTTAGAGTCTATCTGCTGGTTCACCTGCTGCATATGCTTGACCTATAGCCTGTTTACCTTTGTCACTGATGCTTATGTTAATACTAGAATTTCCTAGGTTCCTGTTTTGATCTTTGTACATCGTGCCATACTAGTGTTAGCATTATGAAGAATCTCATGTTTCCTCAGACTTAATTACAACACAGATTTTCTGCTGATGATGATTACTTGGCAACCAATTATATTAAACTTTTCTAAAAAAAAAAAAAAGCCAGCTTCTGGGGGCTGGCTTGTTAGCATGGCAGCCCATCATGCTTGCTGGGGGAAACACTGATTCCACTCAGATTTTATGTCACCTTTCTTTCCCATTCCTTCATTGCTTGCTTTTTTTGCTAGTAGAGACCGTCCTGTGTTTTGTTTTAGTGAGATAGATGACAGTGTGTTGTCTTTAGGTGTATCTGTCCCCCAGGTACTGGAGTCCACACCTCAAACACATGCAAAGGAAACAGCGGGTACAGGTACATGGAGAAAGGGAGATGGATGGAGTGAGAACACAGTGAGGAGTTGTAGAAAAGGGAAGCATAGAAAGGGTGAAAAGCAATTTAGATGAGAAAGAATATGTTTATCATTCTGTCAAACTAGGCCCAGCTAGTGAAAGACCGTAATTCTATGCTGCGTCTGACGAGCATTGGATCCGATGACGACGATGACACAGACTGTGGGGAGCGAGATAGAGTGGGCAGTGCTGGTAGCAGCTCTGAGCACCATCAACGAGTCCAAATGACCTGGACCAAAGAGAAGACCACACAGTACAGAGCCACGCATTCTGGCTGCTCCACACCTGAGGGCTTCAGAGACATGCTCAGCATCAGGCCGTAAGCAGAAATCTATTTTTATAAAGAAGGCAATATTTCTGTTTATTTAATAACACTTCTTGTTAATGTATCTTTTCTTCTTACAGGGACCAGTCCAATGTTAGGCGCATGCACACTGCTGTCAAACTCAATGAGGTCATTGTCAACAAATCTCACGATGCCCGGCTTGTCCTGCTCAACATGCCAGGACCTCCAAAGAACACAGAGGGAGATGAGAATTGTATCCTTGTCAACAACAGTTGCAAATGAATAGTTGCAAATGTATCAAGATCCTTTCTTACTGTTAAAAAACTAGAATGTCATAATTTTAACTTGTCCACATGGTAAGCTTAAGCTCAGCTTTTACCTGAACAATTATTAGCCCAGTGTGCCCAGTGTACATCTTGGCTGCCTGCCATCCTTAGAAATGGTAGAGAAAGACAGTAACCCCCTTTCCAATACCCATTCAACACACCTTACAATGCTTATATACCACCTTGCTGTTTTGTTTTTGGTACCACACCAGCTTGGAGGGTCAGGGTTGATCTCACTTTAAGTAGCCTCGAGAAGCGTAAAAGATGTGAGCCAACATCAGGCCTTAGGCTGAAGTTCTGATGGCTTTTTAATATGAGATCAGCTGTTAGGGATGTTTCTCCTGTGAGAATCTCCCACCTACGCTGAAAAAAAAACTGCATTTACACATAAATCGGACTCAAGCAAAGTCTGTGTATATTTTACATTTACACTTCACAATTAATTTCTCTGACTACTAAGCTGCACATGATGCAGTTTTGAAGGTCAGTTAGCAGCCAATCAGCAGGCATTTTCTGAATAACATGAGTATAGTATTCTCTGTGCTGAGTGTAAATATGTACCTTGACTCTTTGGCAAGACATGGAGTTCCTTGAGGTTTTAACTGAAGGTTTGGAACGTGTCCTGTTGGTCAGAGGTGGGGGAAGTGAAGTCATTACCATCTATTCCTGATTGGACGAACAAAAAGAGCCAGTGTTATAGAAGCAGAAGTGAGCGAAAGGAGGCAGTGGGGCCGGGAACTCTGGAGAAGCAAGCCCAAAAACAAAAACTGTCATTGGCTGCGGTGTCAGTCATTTTCAAAATTAAGATATATGCACAAGATGACAATAGCAGTTACACTGTACAATGAAAATCTTATTCTCTCCTTCCACAGTGACAGAAATAAAATAATTGAATATAAAAGTATATTTACTTTTAAAAAAGACCCTCACTTAAACATATGTATGCATACGTGCTTGCACAGGACACTTTGTACTGAACAGTGTTGCTACAACTAGCTGTTTCAATAAGGGTCTTTTTTACTGTAAATATACATTTTCAATTTCTCATATAAAAATGTCGCATCTCGGTCTTCTTAGGAAGCTGCTGTTATGAATTCTTAATAACATAATGTGTGTTGTGAGACCGGATGAGATCCTTGCTGATGTACACTCCCAAGAATTTAAAGTTTTTGACTTTCTCACCTGCGTCTTGCTGATCTAAAGTGGGGTGTGCGTTTCAGTCCTCCTTGGATCATTAATCATTTCCCTTGGTCATGTCCACATTTAAGGAGAGATTATTGTCACAGCACCAGGTTACAAGGTCTGCCACCTCTCTTCTGTATGCTGCTTCAGCCCCACCAGTGATTGATCCAATGACAGTTCTGTCGTCAGCGAATTTAATGATGCTGGTGTTGTTCTGGGAGGTCACACAGTCATACATAAAGAGCGTGTACAGCAGTGGGCTCAGTACACAGCCCTTGGGGGTCCCTGCGGTTACAGTTCTGATGCCTGACATGCAGCTGCCCACTCTGATTGACTGGGGCCTGTCAGTTTCAGGCTCAGTTAGCCTGATACCCACCCTCCACCCATTTCCTTTCATCTTTACACTATTCTGTCATGACAAGGGTTTCCATTACATTTTCTTTGAACCAGAGAAATGCCAAAACAATTCCATGAATGAGCAAAAAAAAAGCAATTGAACTGTGTTTGTGTTTGTATGAAAGTCATGCACCTGAAAGATGTCTAGTTATTGAAGAAGCGACCAACGTTGTGTTAGTATCATGTGTTTTTCAGGGGATGACGTTTGACTGACAAAAAAGGTAAATGTTAAGCAGTGTCCCAGAACAGTGCGATTGTTCCACTGATGTGACTGGGTGGCAGCATTTTTAAGGAGCTGTGACTGTTCTGAGTGTAGCCTGAAAGTCTGAATTTAGCATTATTGTTTTGTTCCCTTTCAACATTCAGTAAAGTTTATTCCAATAGCACATAACAAACTAGAAAAGTAATACATCAATGGAAGTGAGGAGTCTAGTTCTAAACCCACCTATTGGTGCATACATATTTAGAATATCAGCATACTGTTATACTGTCTCCTAAGGTGAAATTAGAACATGTTGGTAAGCGGAAGGATTTGGTCAACTGCATATTAATAATGCCCTCTTTTTTTCCCTCTTGACATATGTTTCCTGTGTATTTGCACAATTAGAATTTGTTTTGTCCACAGGGACGTTTAAAGTGGATTGGCACAATTCTGTTTTAATTTTTGTTTGAACTTGCTGCTATTTTCAGAATCTGTTGCCTTGTGTGGAAGCTCATTTCTGTCAGTGGAGAAGGATGAAAATTGGTCATTATAAAAATGCTCAATATAACCCAAACTCCATACTATGTCTAAATTTAAAGTTCAAAGAGTTTAAATTTTTTTTTTAAATAAACCTCTAATAATTTCTTATTATGACCTAGGTAAATATTATGATGTATCGAGATTAGCATTTCAGAAATTTGTCCTGTAAAATTTGATAGAGCAAAAAACTAAGATTATTGAATCACAATTTGACACAATCATAAGTAAGACATTAGTAAATCACATCAAAATGGGTTACCAAATCAGAATTGTTAAATACTGTAAGTCAAAAATGTAAATTTCTCACAATTTTTAATGTTTGAAGTTTTACTTATATTTATGTTTTATATCTTATTTGTTTAATACATTTAGCATTCATCACAGAATTGGTCTTCCATACACTGGCAACTCTGTAATTTGATTAAAAAGGAATGACCATAACTACCTGATTCATATCTTTATCTGTAACACAGATAACAGCAGTCCACATATGTGGTGTCATCTGTGAGATAGGCATAGCTTGGTTACTTAAAAAGAGGGCTGTCTTTACCCACTGCATACTAACAGTATAGATTTATCAATGTCAACCAAAAATTCCAGGGAAAATAAGAATTGAAGCAATGCAAAGGAAATTATAATTAGAGGTATTCTGTGTGTTGTGCCATAAACTGGCCCTACATTTCACTGCATGTGAATGGTCATTACGTTTTTATAGAGGGTTTAATGTGCTTAAAAATGTGAGGTCAAACTGTCTTATTGTGAAGGCCTCATAATAGGAACCAGTATTGAAAATATTGAAAAACCCAGGACCATTATAGGGGGGACCACTACACTGCATGCTGTCAAAATGTCACGTTCACTCAGACGGACGCGTGTTCGTGCATTTCTGTGCACATGTATGCAACATATGAATAATATACATGTACATGTACATTTGACACATTAATATTGTTTTTTATTTCATATAATGAGAATTTTGGCTGCATTGTATTGTGTAAGCTTGTGGCCTGAATCTCTCCACTGCCCCGGACACTTCGAACTAAACTTGCTGATATCCTGTTTTGTATATGAGTTTGTGCGTATGTGGATGAATGAGCTTGTTGCCTAGATCTGGAACTGTTAACTGGAGGTGTTCAATTCCACTCTAATTTTCTTTTTTTAAAAAAAACAGTGTTATTGCGCAGGGATTCTTTTATGTTCACTAGTATTTCCTAAGCTTTGTTTTCTTGCTTGTACATACAGACAAAAAAAAACAAGTTTTATCTTTTTTTTAATTACATAAAATGAATCATAAGAAAAACTGCTTGAAAAAATATGGGAATAAAGTCATTTTGAAAGAAAAGTCAAAGGTTTTGGTCCTTTCATGTTTATCACAATCATAACAAACGCGTCACAAGACTTTTTTTTTCACCGAGAAATGTTTTTCCACCATGAAACTTTTTTTAATCCAATTACCAATACTGAATATTATATATGGTCTATAATTCTAGCCCTTATAATCTGCACTGTTTATATCGCTATATTTCATATTTTGGTACGTATACCCTCGCCACAGTTATTGAATATGTAAAAATAAACAGCTGTCGAACTGCTTTTATGTTGGAGAGCCTACGTTATACCTACGTGCTGAGGTCACATCCACTTTACGTAAAAATTCGGAAGCCGGTGCCATGTTGTGAAATATTGGGGAAATCAATTCTGGACGAAGTTCCTTGGCAAAAGTGGAATAAAAACAAAACATTAATCAGATTTCGGGGGTGAGCATGGAGGTAAGAGTAGTTGGTATTAGAAACGTTTGACATAATAAAAAAATCACCTTTGTCTACATACGTGATGATCAACTACAGCACACGGTCATTGGTTGTCACAAACACAACAATGATGGCCTTGTTACGAGCGGCCTGACATGTCTCATTTATTGCCCCCTTTTAAAACAATAGTCCTTAACTTTACCTATTTCCCCATTAGAAATAGTCAATGCTACACGAATGGATTTTGGTGATAATTTAGTAATAACACGCTAATATAAAACGTTCAAAGCAACCGTCCGCCACGGAAACGGCTAATGGCAACAGTAAATATCCTCCCACATATACAGTATTTTTATTTGTATATGTAATGTCTGCCTGGGAATGACTTTAAGTTACTACTCGACTACTCAAGAGGATTGTACTGGACTGAACCACTTGAAAAAACGGAAGGGATTAGCCCTCGGGCTGCCATTAAAAGCTACAGTAACCGACGCTTTATTATTTAGAATATCAATAACGAATGTTCGGCGGCATAGTTTTGTGTTTCACAGTTGCATTTTTATACGCGGGATTTGTTTTTAAAGTCAATGCTATCAGTAATCGTAAACTTAACTCCGTTGTGGATTTAATTATTTAATTCTAAGACAGGTAACGTCCTGTCATGTCCTTTCAAACTAAAATCAAGAATCCTAAAACGCGTTTTGTCTGGAATTCGTGGGATTAAATATTACAGATATCACAACTGTTAATTACATCAAAGGTGTGCCGAGGCAATAGGTAAAAAAATAAATTAATTACAGATGTAATAAACTAATCATAAACAGTGAGATAAGTTAGCTGTAGGCCTATTGATTAGTTACAACTTTGAGAACAAACACAACTACACTCAACACTAAATGAAAGTTGTAAAAGTGAATTAAACAAAGTTAAAATCTGTATCGTAAGACGTAAAAAGCCTAGTATAAACATTTAATGAGATTTCATCCATATACGAATAACATTACAACAGTGTTTTTATATGACCTGATCTATATCTTGGTAATTCTCTAACAGTTATCATATACACTAACTTCTGTCATCAGCTAAAATCTGCAATAATCTCAGCCTTATCTATGTTTTAGGGCTCTAGTAATCGTCAAGGCTCGATTGCCAAATTCCCAAGGCCCATAATCCTCAGACACCCCATGAATGCCCATGTTTCAATTGTAGTTTAGTTATTTGACTTGTATAAAACTCATCGCTTTAACACAATACCAGCTGATTGTTACCTAACCCTCATCGTAGAAAAGCTATCTGTCATAGATGTACAACTTATACTGTGTTTCTGTGGTGTTTAAAAGAACTGATACTCAAAAAAGATGATGACATGCCACATTATTCTAGAGCAGGAGTTCAGGGTACCTCTAAGAGTCTTTCTCTGCCGATCTATCTCCTTACATTGTGAACGTAAAGGTTCAAAACTCCAGCAACACTTACCGTCTAAAGAAATGAAAGTAATAGCGAGGTCACCATCTGCAGGGCCAGTGGCCGACAATAGAAGCATTCTCCATTATGGACATGAATGTGAAGCGCAATATGTTGTCTTCTGTGGACACTGTAACAGATAAGAGTTAAAAAAAAAGCCTAATGTATAATTTCAGGGATAAAAATGCATTCAGGAAAATCTATTAATAATGCTTCCACCTTATAAATCCTGACATTTTGTTGTGCGTGTCAGCACCACCTGTGCAAAACCAGCAGCTGCCCAGATGTCCCAGATTCCCAGGTTTATGCCATTTACATTCTAGGTTTGATTGAAAGGTTGTCTTTGATTGAAATGTTGTAGTAAGAAACATCTTAACCCTGTTTGTGGTTTATGTGGTCTATGTTTGTTTCCAATCGTCTGCTTGTTTTTGTAGAACTCTGTAATTTCTTTCTGTTTGTTTTGTGTCCTTTTTTAAAAAGATTTGTTGTTATTTGATTGACTTTGGCAAGAAAAGTTCATTCACCTGAGAGGCTCCAGCACAATGGCCGTCCGACTTCTCTAGCCCCTTACCCTGTGCCTAGTAAGCCCACTCATAATTTATCCATGTCCCTAGGATGTAAAGCTGGGCATTTTTGGGTAGTATTGTTCGGTAACAATTGGTCTTGCATTTGACTAACAACATCGTTAAAATACAAGTACATTCTGGTTGTATTTTGAAACCTCGGTCAACATCCGGTGACGGTTTCGTTCAGCTTGACCCCTCTAGCGCTTATCAGCGATCCGTGGCTCGGGATCCATTAAGCGGCCTGGCCCGGGCCACGAAGCGAAAACGGGGGCTTGGTCTGTGTTCCTTTGCTGTCAGACACCTTGAAACGATCACTGTCGCGTTGGAGTCCCGTCGAGCAGAACCGCCAGTTCGTCCCTTACTGTCACAGCTGCGTGTGTGTCCGCTGCCGCCATTGATTAAATGACACGTTTGGAACCGACAGACAATCGGGCGCCTGGAGTACCGCAGCCTTGCGCCAAAGCCAGTCAACGCTAAACCGTGTTAGGACAAGTCAGCAAGAAAGACTGGTAACAGCCACATTGCCTCGGCAGCCAGCCAGTCAGTCATCCAGTCATCCAGCCAGCGTTCGTGTTATTTTTGGCACGGTTGCTGGCGTTCACATGGTCCGTTTCAGTCGTGTGAGCTAGTCCAACATTTGTGAGAAAGCTGTCAGCTCACCAGTGTTGGCGGCTTCAGGGACAAACGCAGCTAGTTAGTCTTGACACGGCATTTGGGGGTTTAGCATTTCCACTCAATATTGAAACGAGGTTATCGCCAACAAAGATAAAGCTAGCCAATTTGTTTTAATAAGGCAAGATCGTTTTGAACTGAAGAGGGGCCTCATAGCGAACATATGAGGCCCTGCTGAGAAGATGGACCTTAATTTTTATTCGGATTTAACGGATGGTACCGTGCAGCACGGCTCAGATCCAGAGTTCTTGGATCCGCAGTCCTTTAATGGGTTTGACTCAGACAACAAGGTGACTGTTTTATGAATGGGGGGTATATTTCTCTCACATGCAGACAAACTCAATGTTACCTCTTTAGCTATTTGATTTTATATATTTGATTTGCAACTGAATGCACCTCATTGTGTAGATATTAGATATTCAGTGTCTGGCTGAATGGTTTTTGTGGCTCCACTGCTTCACTGTTTGTGTTAACTGCTCTTTTTGGACAATAAAGAGAAAATACTATATTCATTTAATGCTAACCTGGCCTCCTGATTGTTGCAGTTCCCTGGAGGCAGTGACAACTACCTGACTATTTCTGGGTCCGGCCATCCATTCCTCTCCTCTTCAGAGGTAGGCCCTCACACTTTAAATGGTGGAACATTACATTTCTCTGGCAGGCTATTGTTTAATTTTGTTTTAACACTATTGTTATGGAGCCCCATGATTTGCTTAGCCTTACAGTCACCAACAGTTAATAAAGTGCAGACACAGTCCACACAGTATCCAGCTTTTAAAATGTTTTGTTTCTGGCAACAAAATCATTATTTTCACAAAGACGTTTGTCATAAAAGTTCATATGAAACCTACACAATTACAATCAAAAGTATTCAACCTTCATTGCAAATTAAGCGTTTTGACAAAATTTACAGTCTTTCAGCTGTTTGCATTGAACAAATCAAACATGGACAGTTGAAATTGCTCAATGGAACCAGTGTAACAAATGGTTCCTCCAAAGTCGACACAAAATGGAACTTTTAATGACAACTGCAGTCTCAGAATTATTTACACAATTGCCAATCCCGTATTGTCTCGTGCCCACCTGATTAACTAATCAAGGGCTTCGGTAGTTGCAGCAGCTGTGCTTGAGAGAGAATACATCATACCTGAACTAGGGGTTTGTTGTGGGTCATTTTTGATTTAATCTTTGGCTAAGTTGAAGGAATTGTCAAAAAATTAGGAGATGCGATCATTGCCTTTCACAAACAAGGAAAAGGGATACAAAAAGACAGCGAAAGCATTAAATGTTTCGAGAGACACTGTTTGTTCCCAAGTTTAAAGTTAAGAGAACAGTGCTCATTACCTGCACTTGGCAGAAAAAAGGAAGCTATAATGAACTGCAGCCAGGTTCCTGAGGAGGAAAAACTTGAGTTAATGCGAAAGACCTGCAGCAGTATACACAGTAAGGCACATACCAAACGCTGAAGATTTCCATACAAAAATCTGTTTCCCTATGTTTAAAATCAAATGATCTACAGAAGGGATTCTGCTCTTTGGAGCGATGAAACAAACCTGGAACTTTTCTGGCCTATTGATCCGCTGTATGTCTGAAATCAGGAGAATGAAAGACACCCTAAAGCGGACACCCAGCCCACAGTGAAGCCCCAGAGCATCACCAAGTTCTCAGGCTGCTTTTTTTTTCTTGTAGTGGAAACCTGCAGCATTTGGATGATGAGATGGATTCATACAAGTATCAGGACATTCTACACATCCAAGATTATATGAGAACGGGAAGCTATTGGCCTTGAGGAATGGTCTGAGATTCCTCAGTAGAGCACCTTTGCTGTTATGACCTGTTTGAAATGTTATTCACAGCCAGGCATCAGCTTCTGGCAGCACTTCTAAGTACTGAAGAAGAGTGTTTAAAGGGGTTGAATCATTTTTAGACTGCGTTAGTCGTTAAAAATTGCGTTTTGGGTTGACTTTTGAGGAACCACTTAACAATAGTGTTTTTTTGAGCTTTTTAAATTGTTGTTGTTTGATTCTGTATATTGCAAACAGCTGAAAGTTTGTATATTTTGTACACTCGAGTTGCAAAGGGGGGCTAAAAAAAAATTTGGCTAGAACTCTAGTTATCAGCCAAAAATAATAAACAAGCCATCTGAAATCTTCTTATATGTGCACATAATAAAATACAGATTTTTTTTTTTTTATTCTTCAACTTTGCTGGGTCGTCTGGAGTATGTGTCGTTTACACATCTGCTCAATGAACACAGATCTTTCAGTGTCGCTATTGATAACGTCTTATTTTACAGGTTCTGTAACTTCCACTTGATTTTCAGGAAACAAAAAATAGCTGGCATAGAATTTAAATATGTTGCTAATTACCTTTCATTTTATTCTGTCAGGATTTTTCTGAATTTTGACAGGTGTGATAGATATGTGGTTGAGTAGTTAACAGGTTTGAATCCAGTCTTCTAAAGTTTACCTCTATTTGAAGCAGGTGCAGCACAGGTGGTGTTTGGGACAACCAGAAAACTTAAAGTTACTTAACAAAAACTTAAAACTCAAATTAAAGTCAAATTGTCGCATTCCACAAATCTTTCTCTGTGATACAGGTCCCTAAAGAGTATTTTAGAGAGATTTTTCAAGGGTCTAAAAATAAATTTAAAATGAGTCTGTTAACTTTTGTCGAAGTTGCTAAACCTTTAATATTTAGGCAAACTGCAGTTACTAAGTGAAATGTTCCTTACTTGTCTTAAATGATTGTTTACTCCACCCCACTCCAGTTTCTCCCAAACTTGCCTTCTTTTTCCCGTGACTCTTATGGGGTGACTGTGGCGCAGAGCAGTTGTCCAACAATCTCGCAGTTGTTGGTTCCATCTGCGGCGACGCTGGTCACATATCAAAGTGTCCTTGAGCAAGACACTGAACCACAACTTAGTTGCTCCCGGTGAGCATTGGCCAGCTGCATAGCAGCTCCCCCATCGGGGTGTGTGCGTGTGCGTGTGTGTGTGTGTGTGTGAGATTGTGAGTGCAAATGGGTGAATAAGAAGCAGTGTAAAGCGCTTTGACTGCCAATAGGTAGAAAAGGGCTAATTAAGTGCAGACAATTTACCATCTTGTTCTCCTTTTTCCTCTCTATTCCCCCGTCCCCCCCACACTACACCCTTTTTTCCTTTCATCCCCATCGCTTTTCACCACTCTTCCCTGCTCTCCAGACCTTCCACACTCCCAGCCTCGGCGATGAGGAGTTTGAAATTCCTCCCATTTCTTTGGATCCAGACTCGGCCCTCACTGTATCGGATGTGGTGTCCCATTTCGGGGAGCTGTCGGACACGGGTCACTCAGACAGTGTGGTGGTGCCTGGGAATGCTGTGGTTGAAGGGGATGACCCCTCATTTGCCTCCACTTTTGTCAATGCTCCCTCGCAAGGACTGGAGCACCTGAGTCTGGGAGTCATGAACCAGTCAGGGGGAAGCACTTTGTTGGCGTCGTCACTGGGAATGGTAAGAAATACAGGACTTTTTAGTTTTTCTAATTAGTTCAGTATCCAGTACCACTTTAATTTATTTTGTTTGTCCTGTTCCTGTCTACCTTCTTCTCAAGGATCTTGGACATCCAATTGGCTCTCAGTTCAGCAGCTCTTCCCCAGTGACAATTGATGTCCCGCTGGGTGACATGAGCCAGAGCTTACTGGGGTCCAACCAGCTGACCACTATTGACCAGTCAGAGCTCAGCGCTCAACTGGGGCTCGGCCTTGGAGGTGGGAACATATTGCAGCGCCCTCAGTCACCTGAACACCCTCTGTCAGCCACAGCATCGCCCACAAGCTCGCTGCAAGATGACGACATGGATGACTTCAGAAGGGTGAGTCATAGCTTCTTGGTTAAAGTGAGGAAATTCTATACGTGTCCACTGATCCACAACCACTATTCTAACGCTAATCACTTTCCCCACCAATTAGAGTGTCCTAGTTGAATCCCCGGTGTCTCTAGCCGTCTCTCCGGGAGTCATCTCCCTCGATCCTTCTCTATCAGAGTCCCCCCTCTCTGCCCCAATCTCCAGCGTTTCTCCGGCTATTGGAAGGAAAGGAGGAGCGAAGAAGGGGAAGAAGAAGAAAGATCCCAACGAGCCTCAGAAACCTGTGTCAGCCTACGCTTTGTTCTTCAGGGACACACAGGCAGCAATTAAGGGTCAAAATCCCAATGCTACATTTGGAGAAGTTTCAAAGATAGTGGCCTCCATGTGGGACAGTCTGGGGGAGGAGCAGAAACAGGTGAGGGAAACTGTTTTGTCATTTTTTGACAAGAATTAGTTGTAAAAAGATACTTAATAACTCCCCCCACCCCAGGTTTACAAGAGGAAAAATGAAGCGGCAAAGAAGGATTACTTGAAAGCGCTGGCAGAGTACAGAGCCAGCCAGAGTTCTCAGGTGAATGTTTTCTGACTATTGACACCTCATTTATATCACGTACCTCAATTTTCTGCTGCTAAATATCAAAAGAGCAACACTTAGAAATGTATTCGTGCCTGATGTTGGATTTGTAATTAACGTGTTCTTTTCTGTTGTCTTAATTCTATATCAACTTTCCAGGCCCCCATTGAACTCATGGACACCGCCCCCTCGCCTCCACCTCCAGCACCCACAATCACAGCCACGCCGGCCACCACCCCTCGCCCCACCAGGTCACAGCACTACAACCCCGAGGAAAATACAATCACTAACATCTGTACCTCCAACATCATATTGGACCTGCCTCAGGTCACCACACGCTCCCGCACTGGTGCCATTAAACCCCAACCTCCACCTGCCACCACTCCCCCAAACCCTCCTACCGTTACTAAGATCATCATCAAACAGACGCAGCTGCCCTCTGGTGGTGTATCTGTCACAGCAACACCCGCCTCCTCGCCTCGGCAGCCGCCACCGCTACAGCAGATGCACAGCACTCCTCCGCCACCTCGGCTGCAGCAGATGGTACACGCCCAAGCTCCTCCACCCCTGCAGGCCAAGCCTCGAGGTGGAGGCACATCGGCTGCCGCCACAGCACCACCTCCACTGCAGATTAAAGTTGTTCCATCATCACGGCAGTCGGATTCAAGTGCAGCAATCATTGTGACGTCAGCTGGCGAAAAACCTGCATCCGCTCTGACAGTGGAGGTAGAGGGGTCGGCTGCTGTGGTGACAGGAGCAGAGGAAGTGGCAGAGGAAGGGGTAAGTATATAAATGTAAATAATCTTGAGAAAATTTAGCAAAGCTGTGCATGTCAGCCTTAAATCCGTATGTGAAGTGAATATTACACAAGAATGTAAACATTTTAGAGTGGAATCAGAGGTGTTGTGTTTATGGCTGCATCTGACTCTGCTATAAATTCTATCTATCCATCCATCCATCAGTACAACTGTTTCTTTATCCGAAGTAATAAAATGCTCAAGGAGCGTATAAGAACAATAATGAGACATGGATCCGTGCAGAAGTTAGTAAGTTTATGAAAACCTTATGCAATGTTCTCTAATACTTTGTATATCCTTTATTATGCCTTTAAATACTCTTCCAGCCTCTTTGAGTACCCGCTCAGCAGTCTTACTACCACTTTACTTAGTTCCCCAGCTACCTTAACACATGTTCAGAGGCTGGGAATGCTATGGTTAAATGTTCTCTATTCTTTTTAAACCATTCCTGAATTAATTTGTTTGTGCTTTGGAACACAAACAAATCCTTCTTGGAAGAATTCTTCTATTTCTAGATTATGGGCTTCAAAGTTGGTACAGGTATCCCTAAAGTCTTAAAACCCCTTAAATATTATTACAGTATATTACTCTAATATTTACTGTAGTTTTAATGATTACCCATTGTATTTTATGGTCTTCTAAAAGCTGCTTTCCTGATTCCATTGTTTTTGTAGTTCTCAGCTAACAGCTTGAGACTGCCCCTGGAGATTTACCCACTTGCACATCTAAGGCACAAGACAATTTTAACACGCTCATCAAGCATTGATGATAGTTGATAGTTTTCTTTTCCTTTTTTTTTTTTTTTTTTTTTTTTTTGGTATCTAATTATACAGATTCTAGTTAATTAACTAGAGGGGTTTTTGAAGGGGAGGCAAATTTTTGGATCGATTATTTTCACTAACTTTCATTCTCACCTTTGGTGAGAGAGCACTTGTTCTAACTGAATGTGCATTACATATTATGTTTGTGGGGGTAAAAAATAAATGAATAAAATATATATTTGTCATTTAGTTGTATGGCGATGGAAACATTTTCACTTGGCTATAAAATCTGAAGTATTACTAATAGTTCAGTATTTGCTTTTTGCAAATTCAGTTTTTGTGTATATAAATTCAGTCCATAAAAAGGCAGAATATGTCTATATTAATGAGTCTCTATGTTGGTTCTGGCTTCAGAATTCCAGGGCTCGTCAGGCTCTAAAATACATCGCTGTTAAATTAAAGTAATTTATTAGGATGGTTGATGAAAAATGTAAATAACTGCATTTGTCTTTGTCTTGTGTTTTTGAGATGGAGGTTGAGGTAAATGTTGCACCTGGCCCCAGCATGACCCCAGCTGCCAGTCCTAACATTTGTGTGCGCGCCGGCTGCACCAATCCAGCTGTGGAGAGCAAAGACTGGGACAAGGAGTACTGTAGTAATGAGTGTGTTGCCACACACTGCAGGTGTGTATATTTGACTTGACAGGAGAAAGGAAGTTTTCTATGGAGGTTTGGTTTGGTGGGTCATGATTGTAAGCTAATGTTTGTAAGGTAGGTGTTGTTTTGGATGTTTGCGTATTGTGTTTATTGCAGTGCTTATTTTCTGGCTCTTAATACTATTTTAAACTGTAATATTTAATCATTTTGGGTAACTACCCTTACTTCCTTTCCTACTTTTCTCATATTTGTCCTGTAAATATGAACTGTAAGCCAGTTAACTTGGTGTAGCAAAAAAATTGAAATGAGGGGAAGCCTTTAATCTAGCTTTGTCCAAAGTTAATGAAATCTGCTTAACGGTGGGGTGGTAATTATTGTCTTTATAAGCTCTTTGCAAAAAAAGTGAATAAAGGGTATGTAAAGGCTTCTAATGAAACTGACAGCCAATCAGCTTTTAATATGTGCATGAAGCAAAATTACAAGCCAGAAAAGTTAGTGACTGTAGTAAAAATGTGATCAGTATTTTCTGTCTGCAGTATTTTAAAAAGTGTATGCATAATTACAATCTTTACATGTTGATGTCTGCAGACATGCATAATGGGTTCGTTTACACAAACATGTCTGATATAGTTGGTTTTGGATAAATTTGATTGTGTATACGACTTAAATGGCCCGGTTTCAGAAACCTGAATAAGCCTGCATATTGGCTTTAACATAAGTACCTCCACATAAACATAGATACTGTGGTATTTAAACTTTAGGTTTTTTGTGTGCAGATGTTATTCCAATTAGTTTAATATATAGTGTAGTTGTTCTGTAAAATAAAAAAGAATGACTATCATCTGACGCACTGACATTGTAAAATCCAGAAACCAGAGTGTTTTCTTCCTCAGTCTCTGAAATGACTTTATTCTGTACACAAATTGACGGCTAAGATCTTGAGTCCAAAAACATGCCTATAGACAGATTTTTAAATTCCCAGACTATGCTATGTTTGTCTAGAGCTGAAGAACTAGATGTTGTTTTATGTAATGTAAATATATATTATATCCTGGATATGATCAAAAAAGGGAGTAGAATGTGAAACTATAAAATATATTTCTTGTTCTGACATTACACTAAATGTGATATTTTACAAATTGGCTCTAGAGTGACAAATATTTTCTTTAATACTTTCTCCTCAGAGATGTGTTCATGGCCTGGTGTGCAATCCGAGGACAGAACTCCACCACTGTCACATAGGGAAAAGGACGCATGGATGAAAAAGGACAGACAACACATGAAATGCAAACGAACAGAGGAATGATTGAAAGAATAGATGAATGAATAATGGCCAGATGGGGCTCAGGTATAGGCACATAACAGTTTATTTTATAAAATCATGTAAAGTGGGCATAAAGTTGCAGAAAAGTTCCTATACCTTTCCTGTGGCTCTGTCTTTTGCTCAGCAGAATAAACAAACTCAATTATTTGCAAATATAGCAGCAGAGATTACAACTGATAATAGGATGAATATATGAAAGATTCTGAAGAAAACACAGAAGAGGCTCCAATTCTCCTGTTGATGTATTGTGAATTTAAAATATGGACTTGATTTAAAGAAAAAAGAACTTTTTAAATTGACTTATGGTGTTTTTATTGTTTGAATGATCTTGTTTCTATTCAGTTGATTGTATTCATTTTTTTAAAAATCTGCTTCAAACGTGTATGTATTTCCCTTTACTGTTACACTGATAATTGATGCAAATGAAATCTGAGGGTTTTTTTTTTTTTTTTTTTTTTTTATTTTTCTCTCTCTCTATTCTTGAGTAATGCTCAGGTGGTTTGGTGTTACCAGGCTGATGGCTGGTTCAAAGATTTAAACGCCTAAACAACTGGACAAAGCACAGTCTTAAAGCTTATTTGGAGTTGTACAAGAGGGTCTGTAAGAAGTCTTTAAAGGTGGAATTCAAACTACAACCAGCAAAATGCAGTTTTTCACCTTTAAAAGCCACTTGGGGCAATAATCCTACCATGATACAAAGGCTTTTTTTCACTTGCTTTAAAAACAGGTGCTAAAATTCAGGAACAAATGGCTTTTGTGTTCTGTGTTCTGCTAATGTACTTTGCAACATAAGCGTTACGTGGTGCATATTTTGCTTATGAGGTTAAAATTGTTGTCTGTTTAAAAAAAAAAGGAGGAAAAAAAAAAAGGAAATGACCCCACCAGCTCTGCCAACACTACTTACTGGAAGGGAATATAGTAGAAAAGCTTTAATTTTTAATGTTTAATTTAATTAATTGCTTTCTGATTTGTTATTAATCAAGGAAGAGGGATGGTTACTTTATGAAAGCATTCCCTATCAGATGAAGTTATGCAGTGATTGGTCCAGTTTATGTAGATACCCTGGAAATGTTTTTAAAGGTAAAATAAAATAATTTATGTTTTAATATACATTTGGTGATGCACCTTTTGAGTTTATACAAGATATTTTCTGAATTAATATTTTACTGTACATATTTCTAACACTTCAAAAATGAAGTTGATTTTATCTATTACCGATATAAGTATTGTTTTATTAAAATACTAAGATTCACACTCATTTCTTAAACATTTTAAAACAAGTGGGGTTTATCTCAACATGTTTAAAGAAATAAACTAAATATGATCTAGGTGTAAGATTTAAATGAACACACTTCGTGAGCAATTTTACTTATGTACTTATGTACAGAATTTAAATGTTGCATTTCAATAGTAATGGAAATATATAAGGACTTCACTGAAATATAACTATGGATTTAAACTGATAAAGTTAATACAAATTTATATTATCACGATGGCGAATTTTATCAAAGGAATTAATATATATAGAGAGAGGGATAATATAACATCGATAGACCAGAACGCCTTATAAAAAGCAAAACAGTTTGGCACTTATAGGGGAAATCGTAGCTGCGATTTCTATCGCGAGATCGACGTCGGTAGGAGCGTTTGATAAAGATGGCGGGAAAACCACCGAGGCGGGAAAAAGCAGCGTGGTCAACACTAGACAGGGGGTGCTGTTGCTACCGATTACATTAAAATGCGCCACAAACCATTTAATAATATCTCAAAGTAACAAAAAAGGAGCCAAGTAATTCACTACAAAGCATTTGGATATCTATTTTTATACATTTTTGTAAAATGTTTTAATTAGAATGAAGCAAAAAGGTTCAGTTAGGCGTATTTGTGGCTTTAAATGATGTTTGTTTATCATAAAAAGCTGGTATGTGAAGTCTCGGAGGGGGAGGGAGAGCGAAAAGAAGCACAGGAAGAGAAGGAGGAGGGTGATCTGAGGACTTAATTACGACAGATTGGTGTATGCGTGGTCGTGTGTTGAGAGGAAAACGGGAAGAAATTATATATTTTTAATAATTTTGCATATTTTAATCGGATGGGTTTTTATTATGTTTTTTTCGTGGTTTATTTGTAAATGACTTCTCAGAGGAAAAGACCACTGTAGTGAAATTACAAAAGAAGCAGCAGCAGCAGCATCTCGTAGTGTTGTCACAGCAGGCGTGGAAAGAAAGTGCGTTGTTATTAGTTGACACGGATCATCATCATCATCATCATCATCCGGCCTGCTAAGAAGCGAAGCCGGGAGCTGGAGTTTGCAGCAGAGGACTGACCATGGCAGTAAACCTGGACAAGGAAGCGTACTACCGCCGGATCAAGAGGCTCTACAGCAACTGGAAGGTAAAACTGGGTAACGTGAAGCGCGTGTTTAATTCTGAAATGTGCAGACATTTTTCTCTGCTGGAAGATACCAGCCGCTAACTTAGCCGCGTTTTTCTGTCACCGAGTTGACTCAGTCGGCGTGGACCGTGATGTTTTCCCACCACCTGCAACCACAGGGAATAGGCCACAGTTCTCGCCCAGTTGACTAACTTTGTTTTCATGGAAACTCTTTCCAACTTGACGTGTCTTGAAGACGTTTCGCCAGTATTTTCAAACCGATAAACTGGCTAGCTACCTTATGTTGGCAAACAAATCACCCCATTCACCACGTTAGCTAGCCTGCTAGCCAGTAAGTTTGTATTCAAGCTAACTTACTAGCCAGCAGCTAACCGTTTAGTGAGCCCGTGTTTGATAAATAAATAAATAATTAAATAAATCAACCAGCCGAAAGTGATCAAAAGCATAGGTCGCCATCGCTGTACTTGACGTTTTGCTAACAGCCGAGCTGATTAACATTACTGTCAGGTTGCATTAGCTAAATGCTAATGTTAGCAGGCTAATTAGCATCAGAATGACGCCTGCATCCTAGTAGCATGTGCAGGATGCTTGCAGGTCCTGAATATGTGTTACTTTTTATCAAATGTTGAGTGTGTCTAACTGACTTGCGTAACAACGTAGCTACTTTTTAAGTGTGGAGGTTGTCGGGAAGTTTTTAACATGTTGCTTAGTGAGGTTTCCTATCACGCAGATGTCGCTCATTGTTACATGTGTCATAAGTGACACCAAGACAAATTCTTAATACTGTTAAGTGTTCTCAACTGTGCCTGGGAATAAACATTCTGAACATTTCTGATTCTGAACTGTTTCCTGTCATTTAAGACTTTAGTTAGCTTTATCAGATTTGAAGCCCACCTTATACCCTGCCAGGGGATGCAGCATCAGGTGCTGATGAAGCAATGAGAGTTGCACAGCAGCAACCTTTTAGCATGCTCATAAAATGAGTTACCTTTCTCCTCACACCAGGGCCATTGATGTAATAATTTATACCAGCACTCTTTGTCCAAAAGTATTTCTCCAAAGCACTACTTTGGACGTAGTAGGAAGACCTCATTGTCCACTTGTAATACATATATTTTTTCATTTTTATGTGTATCTAAATTTGTGTGTTGCTTTTCATGTTATTTCCAGAAAGGAGAAGATGAATTTGGCAAAGTTGACGCTATTGTGGTGTCTGTTGGAGTGGACGAGGAAATTGTGTATGCCAAATCCACAGCCATACAGGTAAAGATCCCAGCTAAAGCAGCATGGGAAATCTAAGAGAATGCCAAGCCTGGTCCTTAACGTGTAGGGCCTGCATGATATGCACAACAAACTGACAGTTTCTCACTGTGTAGGAACCCTGTATACCTTGTTTTTGCTTCAGTGTAATTATGAAAATGTCCTGACAAAGCTTGTTACTTACATACTTGGCAAATATCCTGTATCACCTTTGACATTTAACCGATTTGCATGCATTGTGTATTTACTCTCTGTATTTTGTTTATAACCTGTCACATTATGATTGTATGACTGTCAAGTAACACTTTAACATATGCCTTTAGGAATATGAAAGCTTGTTCAGAGTTATACAAATCAGGTACTCGCTGTACATCTGGTTTTTGAAATTCTTGAATTAATTCACTCTTTGTTTATGTTTTTTCTTTTTATCAGACGTGGCTTTTCGGCTATGAATTGACTGACACCATCATGGTGTTTTGTGACACCAAAATTATCTTCCTTGCCAGCAAGAAGAAGGTTGATTTCCTTAAACAGGTGGCTATAACAAAAGGCAATGAGAATGCAAACGGTGTCCCGCCCATAACTCTGCTCACCAGAGAAAAGGTAACATATCACACAATTATTGAGATTGAGCTTGTCTGAAAAAGGAATCTGTTTGTAATCAAGAGTTCAAAAAAACGATTTGAAATAAACATTGTGTGTGAGCGCATGTATTACACACACAAAGGATTCATGCTGCGTACAGATGTTTCTTATGTCTGACTTTATCAGGCTTTACATACATTGTAACTTTGTCATTATTTTTAAATGAGTATCTCTCTTAAAACAGATTGAAGCTATAAAGATTACAGAAACACTGAACAGTTTTCTCAGTTATTAAAGCTTTCCAACAACAAAATTATTGACTAAAGTCCACCTTCCAGCCTACGTGCAGTAATGTTTTGTATCCAGTTTCAGGCTGTTGGTAGACAACAGTCATCTTCAAAAGTTGGATTGTGGATGCAGGATGATGATTAATCCTTTTGATGCTGTTAGAAAGTAATTGAAAATTTTATGATAAAATATGAACATTTACCATGAATAAACCTGAAGAAACCCTATCAAGGACATTTGTACATGATGTTGTTGTTGTTGTCAACAAAACAACATTGAATTAATTAACAGTGAATTACTTTTTGCCATTGTTTTGTGTCCAACAGAATGAAAGCAACAAGGCCAACTTTGACAAAATGATTGAGGCAATCAGGGGGAGCAAAGAAGGAAAGACAGTTGGAATCTTCAGCAAGGACAAATTCCCCGGAGAGTACATGAAAAGCTGGAATGACACACTCACTGCAGAGGGACTGGAAAAGGTAAGCTGTAGTCCAAAAAGTGTCTTGATGCAACATTATTAGAACTGTAAAGAGTCTTTCTCACCAGTTCAAACTCTTTTGTTGCCCCTCTGCCTGCAGGTGGACATCAGCGCTGTGGTCGCATACACAATGGCAGTGAAGGAGGACGGGGAGCTCAGTCTGATGAAGAAGGCAGCAGGCATCACAAGTGAGGTTTACTCAAAGTTCTTCAAAGAGCGCGTCATGGAGATCGTTGATGCAGATGAGGTGAGGATGAGAAAGAACCCTAAACAAATGATTTCCATACTGGGACTTTCGCTGGCTTGAGTTTTTAAAAAAATAAATAAATAAATTGTCAAGTTATTTATTGTCTTATTAGTTATTTATTTCTTTTTTCTTTTTGTTTTTTATGTTTTGATCATTGTAGAACTGAATTAAATATTATGTGGAACACTGATGGCAGACATTCATTAGTGTGCAGAAATGTATCCTTTTTAAATGTAAGCCCCCCTACTAAACCATTTGTCTTGTTCCCCCCCCTCCCTCACAGAAAGTGCGTCACAGTAAGCTTGCAGAGTCAGTGGAGAAAGCCATCGAGGAGAAGAAGTACTTGGGTGGTGCTGATCCCTCAACGGTGGAGATGTGTTACCCTCCCATCATCCAGAGTGGAGGAAACTACAGCCTCAAGTTCAGCGTCGTAAGGTAGCTCACACCGTAGCATGTTTTGGAGAATGCTGTTTATTTTGTTATTTTACTGGACATTTTGTTCAACTTAGCTTCTCTGTGGAAAAACTTTATATGTAATTTATCTTATGTTGAAGTTTTGCTCCGCTGTACTGAGGATTTTCCCTATTGGTTTGCTAAGACTTGGTATGTAGTCACAATAGGTAAATTATATTGTTGAAAAATACTGTTGATTGTTAAATCGTATTTTAATTGATTGCTATATGAAAGAGTGAATGATTTAGGAAAATAATCCTATTTACATGTGCCGTGCATTTACACTTCGCATGCACACATTTGGTCTGCCACATATCGGCATGTATGATGCGTCTGACTGCATGTTTTTGGGGCAGGGCTTGTCATAGCTCCTCTGGACAGAACGCAGAGAGACAGCCCAGCTAAACCCAGAATTATACTCTGTTGATACAAGTAAATATCAATGCAGACTTCAGATACATTAGCACTTTTCTTTTATACTTGCACAGTAGACATACGTGACCACAAAGGGCAGTATCATATAAAACGAAGCTCAATTTGCTAATAATGAGGCAACGATCTGGAACCAGAAATTTAATGCGCATTATCTGCAATTCACAACACTTAGCATCTGTAAAGGTAAACGCAGATTTCGAAGATAAAATGGACCTGATATACTGTTTCAGACCTGCAGGATTGGTTCCTTGGCAGGATGCTTTGCTGATGTGTGGTCCACTGATCTGAGTTTCATGTATGTTCTACTTTTCCGTTCCATTTTTCCCGGTTCCATTCCCATTTCAACACACATATACGCAAAATAAGTTGTTGAGATTTGGGGGGTGGGGGGGTTACACGTCTGGGCTTCTGTGAGACTCTGCGGCCTATATGTTAGTGAGTTTGTTTACAAATGTTAACCAATTAAAACATAGTGTGACTGTATGTACAACTGCTGAGTCTAATTTACCTAAAAGCATCTTAAATTTGAGCAAGTTCTGGAGAACTGGTTCTTGAGCATTTAGTGATATTAAATTATTTCTATATTCATTCTTTTAAATGTCAACCAGTGCTTTATGTCAGCACCGTAGTTTATTTCATGTCTGGTACTTTTAATTACTTTGTATCTATTTTGGAGTGTACCTAGTGTCTTGGCATTATTACGTATGTTATCTCACGTCACAGATTTTTAAATTTCAAGATCATTAGTTTTTTGTGAATGGCTTGTTTTCTTCTCAGGACAACAAAGTGCAGTTGTTAGACTGCAGTTTGTAGTTACTGGATTAAGAAGTCCTGTTCTGAACTTTATAAAGCTTCATCATTTTATATTCAGGTGCAGCAGTGGTATAGGACAGTTGGATAATTCTTGATTTGGGAAATGCCTGAAATTCCGTTTTCAGTGTTGCCTACTGATCTGTTTTAGAACTAGCTGGTTCACTGCAGGCTTTTGACTCCACCATAAGGCTAAAATAGAGAGAAGCTATATTCCTTACTCATAAAATTCACTGTTGTACCATTTTTAATACGCATTATTCTGTGTGTACCAGCGATAAGAACCACATGCACTTTGGTGCCATTACGTGTGCCATGGGGATCCGTTACAAGTCGTACTGCTCTAACCTTGTGCGAACCCTCATGGTGGATCCCTCTCAGGAAATGCAGGACAACTACAATTTCCTGCTGCAGGTGGAAGAGGAGCTACTCAAAGAACTCAAACATGGTAGGTTTAAATCCATGTGGTAGTGTGGGGGACTTTGGTACTTGTTGATACAATGTATACTTGTCTTTAGTGATCTTCAATAATCTAAATGCTTTCTAATTTACCAGATCATAATTATTATATTCACCTTATGTATCACTAATTTGATTTAGGGGGAAATCGTTTTGGAACCATTTGGGAAATGAGCGAGCAACTTGAAAATATATTCATCACTCACTAATCTGCACAAAATTCTCTTCATATATTACAATTTGCTAGATCGTATCCATAAGATGTGTATACAAATCATGAAACACTGTCATGCAACATTTTAAAAGCTGAAAGAAGCAGATATTTGCCCTTTTTTGCTTAAAATGACATCTGGTTAATCAGTGCAATTGTAAACAGAATTGCACTGTTGCAATAAATGATGCAGTACCTGTTTTCTATTAATGAAAAAATTAACATAGATTAATAAGATGAACATAACATTTAGTTTTTTTTTCTGTTTCCTCCACAGGTGTAAGAATTTGTGACGCCTACAACTCTGTTGTGGAATATGTGAAGAAGGAGAAACCTGAACTCCTACCAAAGCTGACCAAAAACCTTGGGTAAATGCAAAAATCATCATTTTTACTTTGATTGTACTCACACATATTTACACACTAATGTAATTTTTTAATTTATTTGTTATTCCTTGTAGATTTGCAATGGGTATTGAGTTCAGAGAAGGCTCCTTGGTTTTGAACACTAAAAACCAGTATAAATTGAAAAAAGGTGAGATTTTATGTATTTGACACAAGGTACTAGTTTTTTCATTAAATGAAGATGCATGTAGGTTGGATGCTTTATGCTGTTATATATGAGAGTTTAAATTTGGCACATTCACACACTGACATTGTGAACTTGAGCATCAATTTATAAACAGTATGTGTGTGTCCTGCAGGCATGGTGTTGAGTATCAGTCTGGGTTTTGCCGACCTCGTGAATAAAGATGCCAAGAAGGAAGAGCAGAAGAAATACGCCTTGTTTATTGGTGACACAGTACAGATCAATGAGGTGGGATGCACTTTCTGAATGGAACTCCTTTTAAAAAATAAAAAATAAATAAATAAAAGACCTGTTCAAGGGCTTAAATTTGCATGTTGTGAATAATAATGAATCTGTTATTGTTATGGTAGAAATGTGCTGGGCATCTGTATACTATAATCCACTTTAGATCTATGTATAACACCTAGATGCAAAACAGCTAACCGCCTGAGATGTTTCTGTAACAGGAAGAAGCTGCTACGGTACTTACACCAGTCAAGAAAAAGATAAAAAATGTGGGGATCTTCTTGAAGGTAGGTGTCTTGTGTAAATTAAGTTTTTGTAAATAATCGCACAAACAAGTTGAACCTAAACAGATTACAGATAATTGTAGCATTTAATATGAGCAAACTAAGATATTCAAGTTAAGAAATGGGATGAAAATGGTAACACAATATTTGGATATTTGAATGATATTTGATGGGCACAAAGGATTTTCGGGTAGTATGCATTGTCTAAGCTGCAACCTTATTATAAAATTGTACACCTCAGTTTCAATGTTAAATGGAGAGATTTCAGACGTGTAGTGTCTGTCATTTCCAATATACAAAATATGTATACATAACTGTTATAATGTGAATTTAGCTGCTTTACAACACCATATATGTGAGTACAGAGTGCAGCCCAAGTCAGGGCAACAAAAAATGTACTGGAACATATCTTTGCATTTTGCTTGTTTTCTTAGAATGATGATGAAGAGGATGAAGAGGAAGATGGTGATGATGCTGAGGAGCTGCTGGGGAAGGGAGCTCGGAGTGCAGCGCTGCTTGCAGACAGAACCAGAGTAAGTGTGTTGTTTTCAAATATGGAACCGTTGGTTGATTAGTGTTTTATTCCACCTTAACAGTGTGTTAATAACTAAGAGTGTAAATGTCTTTGTACTCTACCAGCTACTTGGGAAGGTAAGTATCCGTTGTTGTTTTTTCTAAAATATCATCAGCTCAATTGGTTTAGTTGTTAAAATCGACATGCTGATGAGGTTTTGTTTTGTTTTTTCTTTTTAGTGAGTTGTCCTTTTGTGTTTTGTTTTTTCCTCCCATCCAAAGTTGAAGCACATGTCTGTATTCTGCATGTATGTTTTGAGTTTTTCATTGCTCGTGCAAAGTTTTAGCTCTGGTGTTTCCATGAGGTCACTCAGTAGTGTCTGTTGTTAAACTCAGAATGAAATGACGGCGGAGGAGAAGAGGCGGGCTCATCAAAAGGAGTTGGCTAATCAATTGAATGAAGAAGCCAAGCGACGTTTAACAGAGCAGAAAGGAGAGCAGCAAATTCAGAAGTGAGTGAGTGGGGTCTGTAGGTGGTGCTATGAGGTAGAACCAGAAGATCCAGGTTTGAACAGAATCCGTTGTAGCATGTCTGTTTGTTGTAATTTGGCAAGCTAAGAATCCTTGCCCTCTTACGATCTGCTGACCACTAAACAAATGTTAACCTTTTTCGACTTTTTGGATTAGACCAGTTTGGACCAGGACCAAGTTTTTTTTATCTTTGTCATTCTTAACCTAAATGAAGCTGTAGGTGGCAGCAGCTTTGTAAATTCATGTTTAAGCTTGTGGCCATTAACGGAATGCACTCTGTTTTAATCTCAGGGCCAGAAAATCTAATGTGTCTTATAAGAACATCTCTCAGATGCCCAGAGAAAAAGACATAAGAGACATGAAGATTTTCATCGACAAGAAATACGAGACTGTTGTTATGCCAGTTTTTGGTATCCCCACGCCGTTCCACATCGCCACCATTAAGGTAAAGGCCCCAACCTGTCTACCAGGTTTTGGTTTTCAATTATTTATTTATTTATTTCTCTTCATAATAATTGCAGATTAAAGACTTTATTTTTTTTTAATAATACTTTCATATTCATGGTTTCTTTTTCTTTTACTGTTGCCTTCTTTTGTCTAGAACATCAGTATGTCTGTAGAAGGAGACTACACTTACCTAAGGATCAACTTTTACGTTCCTGGCAGCTCTTTAGGGCGACAGGAAGGCAATATCTTCCCCAACCCAGATGCCACATTTGTTAAAGAAATGTGAGTTTTATCAATTTCAAAAATGGTTACTTATTTGCTGCATTTCCTGTCAAATTCAATGCTCAATTATTTCTCTTCACCTCAAAGTTGTGCACTTTTGGCTAAACTTACTGTAGATTTAGACAAATTATGTCTCAGTGACGCACACCTTTCACTTTAGAGGGAGCAACTCAACTGCAAAAACTAACTTCATGGTATTCAACAGCATCTGTTAAAATACAACTGTTATCTTTTCTCAAGTTTAAAATCATCCTGGCATACTTTTTACACAAGCCTTTTATCTGTCTTCTATCTGGGTGAATATTATAGTGTTAACAGTTCTGTCAACTCTTCTCATCTTTCCTCTCAGCACATACCGAGCATCCAACCTGAAGGCTCCAGGAGACTTGTCTGTGCCCTCCACTAACCTGCAGAATGCTTTTCGCATCATCAAGGAGGTGCAGAAGCGCTACAAGACACGAGAGGCTGAAGAGAAGGAGAAGGAGGGCATCGTCAAGCAAGACTCACTGGTCATCAACCTCAACCGCAGCAATCCCAAACTCAAAGACCTCTACATCAGACCGAACATTGCACAAAAGAGGATGCAGGGATCACTGGAGGCACATACTAATGGTGAGCGGGCAGTTATTCAGTCTGTTAAAATGTACAGCTGCCTTGATATGACTTTTATTAAAATGACCATTCTTATCTCTCTGCAAAGGTTTCCGTTTTACATCAGTCCGTGGTGATAAGGTCGACATTCTTTACAACAACATTAAACACGCCATCTTCCAGCCGTGTGATGGGGAGATGATCATCGTACTGCACTTCCACCTCAAGGTACATTTATTAGTTTATCCGCTATAAAAAAATAAAAATAAATACTGCCACAGCATAGTTTGCTTTACCCTTTTTAAAGAAACACTTTAATACGCTTATTTGCTTTTTCCCTTTTTAAACTAAATCAGTAAACTGTATTTTAAGCTTGAGTCTTAAAATCCCTAAAATTATTGACCATGAACACGTTATTTGCAACTTAATTATAACTAAAATGATCTCGTCTAGCAAAGTAGTGAATATACAGTGCATTACTGTACTGTACATGTGATCTGATTTTCACTGAAGTCACTAATCAACACAATATTACTAAGTTGATAAAACACAGTCATGATTTTTCATATCTTTACTGAACACACCCATTAATTGGACAAAGAAGATGGTAAAGTAATACTTTTTCTTGTAACTGTATTTGATTTAATAGCGCCGTATCAAACCTAGTTTTATCATACAAACATGTGAGTCTGATTTAAAAATGGAAGGTTTGCGGCAGGGAGTGAATCCATTGTAAAAACACATGCCACATTAATGTGCGAAATATGTTAAGCTGTAGCGACCCCTGAAGGGAAAAGATGAAAGGCGTTGATCTTTGATTTTTAATGTCTCCCTTATTTATATTCTCCCCCTTCCCAACCATGCTGTTCCTCTAGAACGCCATCATGTTCGGTAAGCGACGCCACACGGACGTCCAGTTCTACACAGAAGTCGGTGAGATCACCACAGATTTGGGCAAACATCAACACATGCATGACAGAGACGACCTATACGCTGAGCAAATGGAGCGGGAAATGAGGCATAAGCTGAAGTCGGCGTTCAAGAACTTTATTGAGAAGGTGGAGACCCTGACTAAGGAGGAGCTGGAGTTTGAGGTGCCCTTCAGAGATCTTGGGTGAGGAATTTGAAAACTTGGAACAGAAACACAGTATAACAGACTTGTATAGATACAGGTAGAAATGAATGTCAACATAAGGGTATGTTTATTTAGCTTGGCAAATGTGTTTTTACTTGCTAAGGCACCACATGAAAAGATTAGACAAGATTAGTCCCTCCTTAGAGGAACATGGATGTGAACCTGATAGACTGAACAACCCACAGGCTTTTTTTTTTTTTTTTTGATTTTTTTTGCTGGATGCTGTCTGCATCCAGGTTTCAGGGTGCACCCTACAGGAGTACCTGCCTGCTACAACCCACTTCCAGTTCCCTTGTCAATGTTACTGAATGGGTGAGTGAGCAAACTGAATCAGCCTCTGACTGTTGCTGCAACATCTCAAATATAATCAGTGGTGGCTTGTCTTTAAACTGGTAATTAAAATGACCAGTTTTGGCAAAGAACCTTTTCTGAGTTTTCTTTTCTGTTCAATTCTAGCCGCCATTTGTCGTGACTCTGGATGAGGTGGAGCTGGTCCACTTTGAGCGTGTGCAGTTCCACCTAAAGAATTTCGATGTGGTCATAATCTACAAGGACTACAACAAAAAAGTCACTATGATCAACGCTGTGCCCGTCAACTCACTCGACCCCATTAAGGAGTGGCTCAAGTAAGGTTCATTTACCATGATGTTTTTAGAGTAAAAAATTAATTCCGAGTGACATTATAGCATCAGCTGTTTCTTTTCACAGCCAGAGCTTAAATCATTATGTCACATTTTTGCATATTTGCATTATGTGTCTCTTTCTCAGCTCGTGCGACATAAAGTACACAGAGGGAGTCCAATCTCTGAACTGGACCAAGATCATGAAGACCATTGTTGATGACCCAGAGGGCTTTTTCGAGCAAGGAGGCTGGTCTTTCTTGGATCCAGAGAGTGAGGTATAGTACATCTAGCATAGTAGACTACAAAATCAGGTTTCCGCTGTGGCACAGAGTTTTTAATAACTGATTATTTCTTTTTCTTAAAATAATTCTCAAAAGAAATGCAATTTTTCGTTTTCTCTTTAGTCATATATTTTAACAAACAACTGATGTTGTTTAGTGTGCTCATCTTTGTGCTCATCTTTGTTTATTATGGATTTTTGTGTATAACTGTTTTTTGCTTAATCTTATTTTTGTCTCAGGGAAGTGGTGCAGAGGAAGATTCAGAGTCAGAAATGGAGGATGAAACATTTAACCCATCAGCAGATGAAGAAGAGGAAGAAGAGGAAGATAGCGATGAAGATTACAGTTCAGAGACAGAGGACTCTGGTATGATTGTTAGCACCAGCTTTTTTGGTTATGTGACATCTGAGGACAGACGACTTAAGTTGATCTGCAGGAAGTTCATTGGAAGCTATTTTAATAGCTCATTCATTGTTTTAATGCATTTTCAAATTAATTACTTAAAGCTTCTCTTCATTTACAGCAGCAGTCTGAATGTTTCACATGTCTGCCACAGTGCATAAACATTTGTTATTAACTTCTCAAGAAAAACGATTTTCTTTACTTGAAAGTTCTTCCTCTTTTCTGATGTGTAGATTACAGTGCATCGCTGGGCAGTGAAGAAGAAAGCGGTAAAGACTGGGATGAACTGGAAGAAGAAGCCAGAAAAGGTTTGTCTGCAGCTTAATCTTAAACAGTCATTTCAGCAAATTATGAAGTCCCTTTGTCACTTTTTCCCTTTGTGCTGGGATTTCAACACTGGGCCCAAATAATGTTTTTGAACTAACATAAACTGGCTGCTAGTTCTGGGCTGTGCTGGTTCAAGCTGGGAACCTTCTAAGGACCTGTGTCCCTTTTAACAAGCTATAGAGCCACATCCCTGTATACGTTCCACTGTATATAATTGCCTTGTGGCATTAATCAGACCCTGTCAGTGGTTTTTCAGATAGTTTTGCATGTTGAATCAGAAAACCACTTCTATTAGCTGTTTAGGTTATTGTATCAGTGTACAAAAAGAGACCAAGGTATTACCATGGCAACAGCATAAAATCTTATTGGACGTTTCCCTAATTAGCAGTAGTTCTAGTATGTGTGAAAATTTTATCATTGCTTTGTTTACAGGTTGTATATCTACAGTCCTAAGTTCCCAACTTCTGCATTTTCCTGTTGTCTTTGTTAATTGTTTAAAGTGCCACTTGTCCACCCAAACAAAAGTGGCGTGAGCTGACACGTTAGTTGGTTTTCATCGCTTGGTGGCTACTGGCCCAAAAACATTAACGTTAGTCATTAGCTCGTTAGAACACAAAGCTACAAGATAATTGCGGGGCGGGGGGGTTTACTTACCCTTTGTTCGGCAAAATAGCGACTTTCTATAGCTCATGCTTGTGCTTGTTTGACATTAAAACAATGATGTGTTACAAGGATAACTGTTGTTGCTCTTTTGCTGTAGCTGACAGAGAGAGTCACTATGAGGATGAGGACACCTCCAACAGGAAGAGAAAGGGCAGGTCATCAGCCCCACCCAGCAAGAAGAAGCGACGGTCCTAAATAAATCTCGCACAGACACACACATACTGCCAAACTTAGTTGACCCTCAGCCCCTCCTTCTACCCCAACTGGCTCTTTTGATTCATACACTTCACACAACACACACACGCTTACACACGTGTATGTGTATATAGACGTAGAAGCCCCTTATTTTTGTGTTGGTCAGTGAAGTGTCATGTTGAAATGAGACGGAACCAGCAGGACAGTCGTGCACCCACACTTCATTTGTTAACTTTTTATTTTCCCCTCTCCATTCCTTATTTCTTTTTTTATCCACCTCCCCATCTCCATCCATCCAACTGTCAGGGTTTTGTTTGTGTGTATGTGTGTGCATGTGTGTTTAAATAGGTTTTTATTGCAAGCATTGTTTATTTTTTTTGTTTAAAAATAAGTTTCTTAACTAATGGATGATAAAAGAAAAGACTTATCTAGACCTAGACATATCCTCTGCCAAGTGTTTTTATATAAAAACTAAGAAATTGACTTCTGATCACCTCCAGCCTCATTGACTTTCTCCTCATGTTTTCTGTGTTTGTTAAATTCTGGAAATTGGATGGAAAAGAGGTCTTTTTCTAATGGGAAAGGGTGGGGGGTGATACATGTCTTCTGATTATTCATCTTTTTTTTTCTCTTTTCTTTTTTTTTTTTTTTTTAAATGGTTTTGTAAACTTAAATTGACAGGCACACACATACACACCAGCTCCTTCGCACTTGTCCTCCTTTTGTCTTTTTTGTTCATTCTGAGTAGATATGTTGTACTGTTAATTCTGAAAATCCTGTTTTTGTTTTTGTAATAAAATTAAAAGGAACTGTAGTTTGTTTTCAGTGGTCTACTTTCTCTGTGGCTCCAACATACTTCTGTCGGCACATTAAGAAATGGTTAATTGGTTGCTTTATTTTACAGTAGTGCAGATTTCAGTTCATAATGTGGATGGTTCCAGGGTGTTTTAACCTGCTTCCTGGGAGGAATTTGGGTTGAGCAGTTGCCTTGAATTTGGTTTCACCTCTCACCTGAAGAGACCTGAAGATGCAAGAACGCTGTTTTCCAGGCACAGCACTGATGTTTCACTAGCATTGCTAGTGTAAGTGTAATTCATAAAACAAAATTTAAAACTATTACTGCTTGTTAATAGAGAAACTCATGTTAAAAGCAGTGATAAATATTTTTTTCTCCACTAAATAGTTCTGTAAACTCTTCAATCTTTCATACACTCACTCCCCACTTTATTAGGCATATCTATACAATTTCATGCAATCCAATACAGCAGTTCTGCCATGAATTCTAATTTTACAACTAAATTTCTCCATTTTAAGTTGGAACTGTCAGGTGATAATTTTACTGTAATATTGTGTGCATTATATTTTAAGAGATGGTTCTAATATTTTGTCCACCCTATTTCAAATGCATGTGGGAGGCCAAAACTTTAGAACCACCTCTCTTCTGGCCAGTGAGTATATATTTCTCATTTTAAAGACCCTCAACGTCTAAAGTGATGCTGGATCAAAATACTGGTCATGTCTTTTTGAAAGCATGACCAGTTAAATCTGACATTGTTTTGATATAACCTTAAACTTCTTGTAAAAATGTATCCTGTTAAATACACAAGGCAGTTCATTATCACTATCACTATTATCATTATTCATGTGTCTTTGAAACCAAAGACAAAATTTAACAAAAAACACCTCCATAAATATGCGGCTACAGGTAAGGGAAACATTTATGTCATTTTTGTTTGGTTGGTTGAAAATTATAAGTCGGAGCTATGTATTTAACTGTTGCGTACAGCTTTTAACCACACAGATGAATTAAAAAACACAATTTGATCAGTAAAGATATTTTATTTTTAAGTATGGTAGCAGATTGGAAATATCATGTCTCTGTTTTACAGATGGGTCTCTAAACCAGCCAGTTTGGTCTAGCACCACAGTAACCCAAAACCAACCACCACATGAGGAGTCTTGAGGTACAGAGACCCTGATAAGAGAAATAAGACCCGCTTGATTGTTTACTACAGTCCGTCATCATAGAACAACATGATGTGGTAGGAAGTGTTTTTAATGGGAAAATGTAGTTATCCCTGGGGTTTAAAATGCTACAAACATTTAAGGAGGCAGTGCATCATCTTTAGTTTTTAGTATTGTACAGAAGAAAAACCTCCTCGAATGCCATTGATATCGATTTCGTGCTCCTACAGTAAAGGGTTTTTTTTTTATCGTACATGATGTCACCTACTTTTTGTTTTTTTGCCTGTTTGTGTGCACAAAAGGTCTTGATGTCAAACCATAATTCATGTTTACTCACACCGTAATGGAACAATTAAATACAGGTCAAATGTGGCCCTAGTTGTTCTGTCTCATAGTGTGTCAGCAGAATGTCACAATGGTGAGATGCACCATAAAACTTTTATGGTTTTTATGGAGTTCACATGTCATAATCCATTATAGTTCCACTGACATTTCACAATCAGTTATTTTATGTTGTGAAGATTTAATTTTTTTTTTTTTTTTTTTTTTTTTTTTACCAGACCAAGCACCATAGTTCCCCTTTCAGCTTATTTAAGTTTTTTTTTTAGGTTTACCATAAATTTAAACTTCTTAACGCCTTAAAGTCACTGGGTATCTACAAATGTTTGTTGAAGGCGTGTGCCAGACTGCCCTGCTTTTATAGGTTATGGACCGTCTATAAATATATAGCACAGAGAGACAAAGTTCTTCAGTCAACAGCAGGTCATCACAGTCTGTGCATCAGGTAAGAACTAGTCTTCACATTTTCTATCCGAAAGTTTGATGTTCATTTATCCTTTTTCAAAAAATTGAAAGCTTCTAAATATGTAACAACAGTGTGTTGAATTTTTATAAAATACAACGTACTGCTAAATGTGCCTGAGCATCAACAGAGAGAGATGAAACATTTGTACCGGAAATTTATACTATATTTTCAAGTGACATGATGTTTATGTGCTACCTCAGTGCTTGTCAGCTGTAAAGGGTATTGTGATTGTGATATTATGTAGTTACTGTAGTCTGCAGGGAGTAAAGAAAAAATATACTGTTTAATGGCTATTTTTATAAAAAGTGATATTTCTAGTTCCCTAACCAACAGGTTAGGGATTTTTTGGGACTGAAACAACATTGTCATCAATGATTTAGGTTTAAATACAACCGATTTTCAGTAGCACATACTGTAAATTTTATTTAAAATGTTCTTAATACTGAACTATCTGAAAAAAGCACTGTCTGAACTTAACTAAGAACAAGTTGGTGCTACATGCTGTAATTCCTAGGACACAGGATCGGTACTCTATCATGATTTATTATTAAGAACATTTCTTTTTTCTCTAACCCATCAATAAAGCTACCATTAGACTACCACATCATGGACAACGCCACCCATCTTGTCAGCAGCTCAGTCTACAGCTGGGAATCAGCCATCCCCAGGCCTGTCGGGGTTGTCGGAGACCCATATTTGGCTGGAGGACTTGTTCTGGGCTACTTAGTGCTGGGGCTTGGCAGCTACATCTGGGCCTTCTGGTCCCAGCGCATGGCAGTCAGCGATTTTTTTAAAGGCATCAAGTTGTGCACCTCGGGCAGTTACTCCCACCTCACAGGTGTTCAAAACATCCATGGCTTCTTCAAAATGATGATTTCGATGGATGCGCTGACCACAATCACAGCACTAGTCTTGGTTTTCAAGCTCTTTGGGTCCCAATGCAACTCTAAAGGAAACTGCTATGAGGTCTTCTTCACGTGGTTACTTATGAGATACTTTGAAGTGCACCTTCATGTCCTCAATGCTCTGGGGTGCCTCCTATATCTGGACCACCCACAGCAAGCAGCCAGAGTGCGTTGGGTTTTCACAGCGGTGTTTTTATTGACTGTTCTGTTTGCCGTGTCCTGTGTAGTTGCCAGCCTGGTGAATCAACAGGTGATATTTGGGATGGGAGCTGTCACCTTTGGACTGGCTGCAGCCATCATTATCAAGTGTGTAGTGTCAACTGCACCCCCCTCTACTGCCATTTATAAGAAACCAGTTGTGATTGTTGCCATGGTCACAGTCCTATTTGCTTTCACCCCCAATTTTGTTCTTTATACACTGTTGTCCAATTTAGCTAGCTCTGGAGAGACAAATCATACCTATTATATAGCATATGCAAATGTTCTCTTTTTCACTAACTTTAATCTCCTTTTAAATGGACTCCTGTGTAATTTTATGCTAAGGGTGCCTGTTACAGAAGAAGAAGAACAGCAGCAAACAATGAGTTTAGAATATTATCGTCCTAATCTTATATGATTCAATATCTCTCTGCTCATCCTGATTTTATTAGCACGCTAGAAAGGTGATTTGATCAAGGGAAATCAGTCACATCTGAAAATTCGTCTATTTGTTGGCTTGTTGTCAAGGACAAAACAATCTGTAAATATAACCATGAGTTCATCTTAGATCAAGCTTATTTCATTTACCAAACTTAATTACAGAACATTCCCTTATCCACTGACACAAACAGCAGTGAGGAACTTTTTTACACATACTTGTCTTAGCCACAGACTTGTAGGCACAAAATGGTAATTTAGGATCCAATCTTTACAGGGTTCCTGTTTTAAAAAGTCTGCTGGAAAAGTGATACAGTCGATAAAATCTGACAGTGACATTATTTCAGCTATTAAAGCCATAACCTTATATTATCAGCCAAATTGGTTAATATGGTGCAACATTGTTTTGCAACATCTGTCCTGTTAGTGATGAAAGCAGAGACAAGGTGCAGCAGTTATAAATCCAACATTAGAAACAGAGAAATAGTCTTTGTACTGCACAAGCAAGACTGTGCAGATAAACCATACTGTAGGTAATAATTATAAATAAGAACAACATACAAAATGGATTTCTGCCTTATATATATTAATTTATTTTTACTCAAAGTTGAACATTTTACAACTGGTACAAGTTACTAAGAACAGGCTATATGGAACATTATGAAGTAGTCACAGATAGATAAATGACTCAGTGTATATTTAATAATAATATCAAATGGGTAAATCTGTATAAAGGCTTAAGTACACCTTCATTTTAGTAGCTAATGTGTTTTAGCCTGGATTGATACGTTTCCTCTGGGTGGGGACTGCAGTAAAGAGCTGAGAACAAGAGTGACTGCTGTGATTTCGATTGCTTTTTTGGGACATAGTTGTCCTCAAGGTTGTGTTTCCTCTTTGTGTTGATTGATTCGGTTTCTGTCTGAATCATCATCTACTGTACCACAAATGAAATGAAACACAAAGAGTGTGTGAAGCAGTATCCTGACATCATTTAGTGTAGTAGTGGTTCCTGTATGAGAAAGAAAGATTAAAATAACACTGCATGTAAAACACTGGATACTTGTGGATATTTGCATCAATTAAACCAGTTCTGACTGTTCATTCAGTGCCATATTGTCTCAGCACAAACTGAAAAGCCAAATTTGAGCTGATTTAGTCCTATTATTTGGGTTTTGGATTTAGTCTCTGCCCTGTCCTGCCTGTCGACCTGCCTCTCTGATACCTAACCATTAAGTTTCTGGGCTGCTTTGTCTACCTCGTCTGCCCTCCTTAAGGTGTCTTTCCTAAATCTAACTTTAAGTTTAGTCCTGCAGGCTGGACTGCCACACACTGGATCTGGATCCCGTCTTTACCTCACTCTCTCGATATCTCACCAATTTGGGGTCGCCCAATCCCTTCAAGCGAGCCTGTCAGATCCACATGCAAAAAAATTTTGTTACTTCTGATGAACCATGTTAGCTAAATATGGATTGTTATGATGTTTAGGATTTACAGTTCTAACATTTAGGATTAAGCTAGCATCCCTCTATATTCAAGGGGGAAGCAAACTTTTCCATCCCACTGTACGTGTAAATAAACTTTTCCAATGAGCATTTTTGTTACCATCGTTTTAGAAAAGAGCATTGATCTGTGATGAAAGTGAATCAAGGTGAGAGGTCAATCTGAGTCGACTCAGAGACTTGACCCACTCCTGTGGCAGGTGAGAAATAGAAAGAGACAAAGATAAACACACAGAGAATGAGGAATCTAATGAGCCTTTAGTTTGAAACAATTGCATATTTGTGTGGCTGGAAAAGCAAGATGTGTCAAAAGTCAAGTCAGCTGTCAAGCCACAAAAATTTCCAAACTTTCCTTCCTGATGCAACCTCAAGAGGAGGTTGCTACATTTTCCAGAGATGAATGCAGTAAACCAAACCAGATTTATTACTTCTCAATATAGTTTTGTTTTACTGTAAAACACAAATGTAATTGCAAAACCTCTGATTCGAGAGAAGTTCTTTTTACTCAGTATAAACAATTAATTTGTATTTGTATTTGTGTGAAACATACACTTACATATTTATGAACAAATTGTTTGTTTATAAGTCTACTTTTTATGTCCACATACTTTTCTGGCCTTTTACTGGTTTTTTTCACAGTAATGGCAAATACATAATGGTGATAATTTTATACTAAAGCCCTAATTCTTGGGCAAATATGTTGTTTTAGAATATTTCAGTGCAAAGTTATCAGCCATGAACTTCAGAGTTTGCACTGGTGCACATTATTAACTCTAACTTGTCGCATTAAGAAACTAATAAGAACACATAAATAATTGTAAATTTAGATTATTTTTGTATCTCATAGCCAAAACAGCACTTAACAACTTTATGAATACACACAAATCAACCATATTATAATGACCACCTGCCAAATATCGTTATGCCACCAGAACAGCGCTGATCTGTCAAGGCATGAACTCCACTAGACTGCTTATGGAATATTGTGGTACATGGCACCAAGGTGTCCATGACAGATGCTTTAAGTCCTATAAGTTGTGAGGTCGGGCATCTTTGGATCAGACTTGTTTTTCCAGCACATTCCACAGATGCTCGATAGGCTTGAGATCTGGAGAGTTAGGAGGCCAAGTCAATGCTTCAAACTGGTTGTTTTCCTCGAACCATTCTTGAACCATTTTTGCAGGGTGCGTTATCCTTCTGAATGAGACCACTGTCATCAGGAAAGCAAGCAAGTGTTTAAGAAGGTGGTATATGTCAATGTAACATCAAGATGAATGTCAGGATCACGTCAGCAGCAACATTATCCAAAAGCATCACACTGCCTCCACCGGGTTGCCTTTGTTTTTTGGAGCCTTAGCCCCCAATGACCCTGTTACTTGTACACAGTTATTTCTTACCTCGACCACTTTTGGTGTGTCCTGACCACTGCAGAGAACATCCCACAGGAGCTGCAGTGTATTCATCACAATTTGGCCCTTGACAAAGTTGCTCAAATACCTTACACTTGCCCATATTTCATGCTTTCAACACATCAGCTTCAGGGACAAATCGGTTACTTCCTGACTAATATATCCCTTCCAGTTGCTTATGCCATTGTAACAAAGTATTCAATGTTAAATGTGTTTACATGCCTGCTACTTTGGTTAAGTCTCTGGACTACTTCAATATAAGACCTTATTTAAGAAATTAAATGACACTCAAGCATAGCAAATGTCAGGTTTTCCATGTTTTATTACATGAAGTGTTGTGTGCCATATTATTATTTTAGGAATTCAAAATTTAAATGGATTTATAACATTTTCTACTAGACTTAAAAGATTAAAAGTGATGTTTTGACTGTAAGGTGAAACACACAAAGGAAGACAGGCTTATGATTAAAGTGACTCCCTACAGGAAAGCAGAACTAGCTGAAGAACTTCATTTTCATTTCTTTGTAAGTGTTAAATGTTGGCAAGGCTAAGGCATCTTCGCTGACAATAGCATGGTTCTGTTGTATCATTACTCATACAAACTATTTGTTGTAATTAATATGTCAGATCCCCAATGAGGAGTGACACTTACCTAAATGCCATATTCAAGATACATAAAAGATGAATGTTCAGCATGCAGAAGGCGTGGCTGTGTTTTCATTTCTTGCCAGTTTTGCTCCGTGACTGCTCATAGCCAGCTCTCTACTCCTCTAGTTACCTGTCAGAAAGTTCCAGCCATCTTTCCTTGTATTTTTCTAATGTGAACTGCTCGTCTGGTTGTGGACCAGTGCTTGGTCGTTGGACATTTGTGCATATCATTCTCACACCTGCTGGAACTCAAACAGGTAACAAGATTTACTTTAACATAATTGTTAATGGTTATTAGGTGAATAAATCACAAATTGTAGTTTAAGGTATATGCAACTTAAGGTAGCCGGCTTAACTAACTTAACCTTCTCACTCTCTGTTATGAATCAGCTTTGCTTCACGCCTCACAAAATCGCCATGCTCTGCACAACCCTCTAGGTAGTTAGGTAGTTGTTACAAAAATACAATAATTACATTTTTAATTATTAAGAAGAAATTGTTGCTCTTCTGCGACTATTCAGAATATTCAGCTTTGCTCAGAAACATTTATAGGTTAATATCTCTGCACTGTTATCAGTACTGTGTGTCTGGGCAACTGGAAGCTTTGACAGCACTTCTGCTCATTAAGATAAGTTTTGTAGTGTTAGATTAGCTGCTACAAAACAACATGGCGGCTGCTGCCATGACTGCTGACCTTAACGAAGACATCCGCCAGCCTTCTGATGATTTGAAGAGAAAGGACTCTTTGCTGTGTAGCTTTAATGATATAGCCACTGGGCATTCCAAACAGATCACCTCGCTCAGTGCAGCCCTCCAGGACATGGCTATGTGCGATCCCTACACCTGTGTAGGGATCTTTCTTCCTGCCCTCTTCCTGCTCGATGCCTAACCATCTGTCACCTGGGCCAAAGTGGTGGTCCGTGGGCGTAAGAGACACTTAGACGTGGGCCCTTTTGAACATTAGATTTTTCAATGCAGCCACTCAGTTCCGGAGGAGCCACAGTCCCGGTCATTCTTGATAATCTCCCAGAACTGTTACACTGTCTCCTATCCTCCCTCATTTGAGTGATTGTCTATGTGGGGGTCATGTGACAATTCCTGTCCACAGTCTGAGCTGACAAAAAGGAATTTTAATGACATGCTCACCTTTCTCAGTACCTCTGGCAAGTCTGTCTTTATTTCGGGCCCTATTCCCACGTTTCAGCAGAATCCTCAGCGTCCACGCTTGGCTCCAGTCTAGTCGCAGGTCTCAATTTTAATTTAATTTAATTTAATTTGAACAATTTTAATCTTTTCTGGGGCAGATCCTCCTTTCTCAGGAGTGATGGGATCCACCCTAACACATTGGGCAGCTGAACACTTGCTGCCAATATTCAGCATGCTGTTTGGTGTGTTATCATGTTAACAGCTCCTCCTGCTGTTCACTTCCAGTTTTAACCTGCTCAACAGGTCTTTTCTTATCCACCTCTCAACTTGCTCGCCCCACTGGTTCTGTTTTGGATACTCCTGTTTCATAATTTACATAGCTCAGGTATTCCAGTTAGAATCACTAATAGGAGTGTGAAACATATAAGGATAAACTCACAAATCACAAATGCAGTAATAACCTCGTAAAGATTGTGACTAAAGCTGCAGGACCAGCACCTACATTCATGCAACACAGGAAGCTGAACATGGCTTAGATTAATTTGATATCTCTCTAACAAGATTTTCAATCTTAATGATTTCATCACCTCTATGCACCTAGATTTCTTGTATACCCTGGAGTCCTGGCTATGACCGAGTGAGCACAGTCATCTAGCTGAGCTGTGCCCACCCAATTAAGACTACTTTAGTTTCCCCACAGCCAGTGGATGTGGTGGTGAACTTGTTGCTACTTACAGGAAATTGCTTAAATGTACACAGGTATTATCTAGGGAATTCTCTTCCTTTGACGTGCTCCTGTTTAAACTTAGTGGCCCATCCCTGGTTTTATTTTCAGATTTTCAGACCATAAGCCTGTTGTTTTTAGCTGTGAATTACAGATTGTTAGGGAGTCTCCACGTCCAAGTGTTCACGTGTGTTCAATGAGCATTTTCAGTGAGCATGAGTTTTGTACTCTTTTTAATTCTGCGGACGTGGCATTCATTTGTTGTGTTGCTGACTGCAATAAGTTTTTATCACACTTTGTTTTTCAAATTGGAGAAAATTAGGGGTGGTATCACAAAAAATCCTTCATTTCTGGATATGGTCTGTCCTTATAGGAGCTCCCAAAATTATTTCTCTCCCATTACACTGTCTAACCTACTCAATACAATATCTCATATGAAAGCATCAACTAAACCACTTGACATTATTATAAGATTTTTTCACTGGAAGTGTACTGCATAGCACGTTACTTGTTTATCAACTAATCATTGAGTACTGGTTGTGTCCCTGATTATTTCAAAGTTGCCTGCATACAGAAACCTGGTCTTGATCCTTCTATCCTGCACAGCTACCGCCCCATTTCCAAATGGTCATTTGTCTCTAAAATTCAAGAAAAAATTGCCACGCAGCCGATGCTGACCATTGTTCGAAAAATTCCAATCAGGTTTTTGCAAAAACCACAGCACAGAGACGGCTCTTCTACGTGTCACAAATGACCTTCTAATTAATGCTGGCTCTGGCTTATGCTCTATCCTATTGCTGTCGGATTTAAGTGCTGCATTTGACACAGTAAATCATAATACTCTGTAGGACAGACTGAGGCACTGGGTGGGTATATTGGGCGAAGTATTAAACTGGTTTGCTTCATATTTGTCTAAGAGGAAATCTTGTGTCTCCATTGACAATTGTATGTAGTATGGTGTATGGTGTTCCTCAAGGATCGATACTTGGACCAATTCTTTTCTCAATCTACATGCTTCCACTGGGTGATGTCATACGCAGACATAATTTTTAATGTGCTGATGACACATGTATCTCCTATAAACCATAGTAGGCTGACCTCTCTACAAGATTGTATGTCCGATATTGGAAACTGGATGTCCTTAAATTTTCTTCAATTAAATTCCAATAAATCAGAAATTCTCATAATTGGACCTCAAAATATTTCCAGTAATATACATCCTTAGGGCTGCTATTAAAATTGTTAAGCCAGTTGTCAGAATCTTGGTGTTCTATTTGACTGCAACTTGAGTTTTGAGCATCACATCACTAAAATAGTTCAGTCATGATGCTGAGACTATATATTCATGCTTTTATCTCCTCTGGTCTAGATTATTGAAATAGCCTAGTTTCCTCACTTCACCAAAAAAACTTGAAACACCTACAAATTGTTCAGAAATCAGCAGCTAGTCTCACTAGAACTGGGAAGTTCAGCCACATTAGACTCCTTGTCTTGCATCTCTACGTTGGCTCCCTGTTCATCTTAGGATAGATTTTAAAATTTTATTGATTACTTATAAAGAACTGCATGGTTTTGCGCCATCCTGTTGATTTGACAGGTTTACCCTGGATGCCCTTCCTGACACAACCCTCCCCAATTTTTACCGGGCTTGGACCGGCACTGCACAACTTGGGAGGGGAATGGGCTGTTGGGGGTTCAGTGTCATATATATGTATACAAATATAATCATTTATATGTACAGCTTTTTGTAATTTGTTTGATAAGTGCTTTATAAATAAAGCTATTATTATTATCATTATTATTATTGTTATTATCCCTGTACAATTGAATCTAATCCAATATGAATTGGTGCTATATAAATAAAGTTGAATTGAATTGAATTGAATACAGTGGCTCTGAATTTTATTTTTTGCAAGGTTATTATTCTCTGTTTTTAAGTTAAATGTTACTGTTTTGGCCCTGCTATTCAAAATGAATGAGGGGGCCAAAACATCCAGTACGACTCTACCACCCACTATGACCTAATAATAGAAACTAGAATTTTCACCTTTCTGACAGTTTTAACTTGAAAACTGAGAAATTATAACCTTGTAGAAATAGATTTTATGGCAGTACTGCTGTATTGGATTGCATTATATTGTACATCTGTACCTAATAAAGTGCCCATTAAATATAAAAGAAAATACTAAAGGGTCAGCAAAAGGTTGTATTTATTAACGATTTACAAGACAATTTATAACAGGATGAAGAGTCCACAGCCATGAACTTTGATCTGATCTATTGTAAAAACTAAAAATGCTCAAAAAGCCTAATGCAAATATTTATTATCTTTGCTAAATATGTTAGCTGGGTGCTTTATTAGAAAATGGTACCCAATAAAGACTACATCACCTAAAATAATAACAATATGATAAATAAATTGTTTATTTTGAAATAGAATAACTAAAATTCTGCTGTCACCTTTTTAAAACAGAACCGGGGGAAATACAACACTTTCATCTTCATTTTAAGATCGATGCTTATCACCATGGAAACCTTGACAGAATATGTGGCCCCTGACATCAGAGATGAAACCTTTGAGGATATTTACAATGAAAATGTCTTAAGCCTTATATTGTATCTGCAACGCAACCCCAGATCCACCAACACAGAATTGTTTTCATATCTGGCACTGCTGAAAACTTACCTTCCTGAGTCCTACCTTTTGATGTCTGATTGTCAACAGATTCTTGGACCACCCGATCCCATCCATGGAGGCCCCCCCTTTGAAGTAAGAATGAGGCCTTTTATTGCCTTAATTAGCACATCCAATCCAAGACCCGGCCATGTGTGTTTGAGTAACCAAGAAATTGCTCTCAATGTTGTACAGCTACTTCATCACTTAAAGATTTCCAGGAGTGCTACAGTGAAGAAATTAATGTCCTCACTTTGTGGAAATCAACCAAAACCATATATCATCCAGTACATCAAAGATTTGTTGACAAAGAGAGAAATGAGACAGAAGTATCTAAATAAGTTCTCAAGCCTGATCACAGATATTATGATGGAAGAGAATTTTTACCATGCTGTGTCTGTTTTGAAAACTGCATCAGAAAAATTTAGACAGAACCCGACTTTCCCCCAAAACCTGTCTCGTCTCTATTACATTAAAGGAAAACCGCATGAGCAAAAATCCAAAGCTGAATATTGGGCAAACAAAGCCATTGAAAGGGCTCCAAACAACTCCTATGTGGCTGACACTCTTGGGCAAATTTATAAGAACTGCTTGAGGCGAGCCAGGCAACCAGAGGATGTCAGAGCAATGACAGAAGAGGCCTTCAAAGCATTTAAAGATGTGGAGGAGAAAGCTGAAAAAGAAGAAGGCCCAGAGCTGGAGGATGTGGGTCCTATAAGCATTTCAAAACACTTCAACAACAGAGGCCTTTTTGGTTTCATTCAAGTGGCAAAGATAGCCTTTGAAAAAATGGGTGTTGTAAAGAATCAAGGTTTGATTCAGAACAAAAAAATGGAAGTAGAAGAAAAGTTTGACTTTTTTGAGTGGTACCTAATCTATTCCAAACCTGACGTGACAATATTGGAGCCGCATTACTTCTGGAAGGATGTTGCACTTTGTTACCACTACTACACAGATAAAACAGCATCTGAATCCACCAGCTTCCCAGGCCTTCTAGATTGTCTGAATCAGGGCCTTTTCCTGTCAAAGGGAAGACGTGCGGAGTTTGAGGAGGTAGAAAAAACTGTTTCTGATCTTGAGGAAATCCAAGATGTTTTGAAAAAAACTTACGAGGAAAATACTGATGATGTCAAAGTAGCAGAGAGGTACATCCTATCCAACATCATTTTGAGCAACAAGATGCCTGATTCTCCTCGTGTCACCTCAGTGACAGAGCTCAAAACGATAATCCACAGATTTTTGAACACAAAAGTCGGGCAAAGAAGCCCAGAGTTTTACCTTTTGGTTCTGCTCTTGTTTTGGCCCGAGGAACAGACTCAGATCTTGCAAAAAGATGATAATGAAGAAGTGGAACAACAGGCAACACACAACAGTGCTTCAGAAGACGAAACCTCGGAGGATGAAGACACAAATGAGGAACAAGAAACCGAACATCAAGCTGCACAACTTCCTAGTAACCTCATGTTTGACCCTGACTTGGAACAGAATATCACATTCATGGAGAAGGCGTTTGAGAGAACCCAGTATGCTAAATACCTTCGTGGTCGCTACCTTTTACCTCTTTTTTTTCTAGGGAAGCGGTCTGGACTGAGCAAATGGATTCACAAATCAAAGTTGGATGCTATCGTTGAAAAAAATGTGGACACTGAGCTAGCTGGTGAAAGCTACATAAATAATAAAAATAAGTTAGAACGCATCAATGAGATCTGGGAGAATGGGGAAGTGTGGCAAATTCAAGAGATCAAAGATATTCTTCTTCCATTGGCAAAAGAGCAATGCCACATTCTCACAACACCCCAGGAGCATAATGAACAGGTATCGTTTGTTTATGCTGGAGGGAAGAAAGTAAAGGCCTTCACAGAGGTTGAATCTGATGCTTTGGCACAGAGCTCCATGCTTTTTTATCTTGGCTTCACCATTCGGTGTCCTGTTGTCTTTAGTGAGATCTCACCAGTTTAAACCATAACAAATTCTGATCACACTTGGATTGTAATTGAGTTGTAACTAAACAACCTTTAGCCAACCTCATGATGGCAGTATACGAAAAGCCAAAGTTGATCACCAAAGCCAGTAGGATTTTATTCTCTGTATAAAATTTCATGACAATCTATCCAATGGTTGTTTAGTGTGACTAACTAACTAGTACACATATAATCAAGGCTTGCAAATTTTGCTTGTTTACATTTACTATCAGTGTTACAAAATTGCTATTGATTAACGATGTGTTTATTGTAAATCTGACACAATGAAGAAAATAACAAAGATATTATTTACTTTTCATAAATTGTATTTGTTTGAGAGAGCCTTTCCCGCCACAAACATAAATAGATTAAAAATTGTGATAGATTAAATCAGGCTTTTCTCATGTTTTATCAGTTGTTGGTTGCATTTATGTTATTTGAATACATTGTGTATAACTAATATATAGTAATAATAAAGGGGAAGTACTTTAGTCTTTATACTTTTCTATTTGTTTTTTACTACATAAATTGTAACTTTACTGTGTTTCTTTATAAAATGTATGAAAACGTTTTTCTCGTGTAGGTGTATTTTTTATGTTATTGTACAATTAATATTTTTATATAATTAATATTATAATATAATACAGATATAGGTCAACGGAACCCCATTAAAATAGACTTACAGTCTGGTAAAGGCCTGTAATGTGGTAGTTATAAAACCCTAAAACGCCTGCATAAATTTGTTACAAGCTATTGAATACATCTCTATTAACAATCTAATGACAGTAGCTATATTGGGGGGGCACGATTGGGGGGGTGTAAATTCCTGTAGTGTAGTAATAATTTTTGTAGTGTTTTTTATTCAGTAATTTTAATTGTAATGAATTCTGACATCACTAAATTGCTTTAGCGGTTTCATAACCTATGGGGGCATAAAGTACTGTAGAGACAGGCTTACTCGCGTAAGGTGGTCCAAAGATTATCCACTCCAGAGATCGTTGTACGTCAAACACTGAACATTTATTTAATTCCACGTTCCACAATTGAGCTGATCACGAAGTCAATCCACAGTACACGTTTACTAATAATTCCACGAACACAAATAATTTCCACCGAAGAAGGTAAGAAACCATGTCTTCCCCCCTGCTACCTTGTTCTTCTCCACAGACTTGCAGTCAGTTCCTTCCCTAAGCTCCAATAGCTGTGTCAGTTCTTTCGTTACCAACCTTCTATCTACATTCTTTCCTTGACAAAAGGCAAACAGCTCGAAGGCAAGCCGTGTGATGTCATCGATGACATCATCAGTACCATTCTTCATACACTTCTTAATCTAACTAACCATACAATACAGAACATGAACAAAAACAGAAGAAACCCTGATTGGCTCATTCAAGTGGAAAACACAATAACATTGAACAAAACACAAACGTAACATAAAGGACATACAGGATATGACAGGGCCATTGGCTTCAGGTCTCTGTTTATATTTTTTGGATGTAGCCTGAGCGTTTGGCTGGCAAATTAACAAACACTTTTAAATTTAAGCAAAATAAGTTTTACAAAGATTATTAATTTAGCTGACCCCCCCCCCCCCACACACACACACACACACACACACACAAATATGTGAGTATAATATACAAACACAACTGTATGTGCTTATGTGTACTATGAAAAAAAACTACAAAACTCTTTAGGCATTGGTGCCCCTTCAAATACATTGGGGAAACCCCGAATTTATGGATGTAACGGTCCAGGCAAAAACTTAGTGTGTAAAGGACCTATTCATTGTTCTGAATTTGTTAGTGTATTCTATCCAAGGCTTTTGTGCTTGGCCCCGCAAGAATAACCAAACACACTAATCTTAATAACGTAATAATTAACAACAGCCGTTTATAACAACGCGAGGAAGTACACCCACATTCATGTAAGACATACAGTATAAGCATTTACTGCGAAAATAGCGTGACATGGGAATTTCCGTTGAGCCCTGAAGGCAGCGTCTCCCTGCATCAACCTGACCGGTTTCAGTTAGCCGACCGTGTTCGTCTGTAGCACAGGTGTGTGTTGACTCGACCTGTTTGTGTCAAATATCGAAAGCTCGAGATGAGAAACTAAATGCTCATTGACTGAGGGTTTTCTCTCGGACTCATAAATTAGCTTGAACTGTTTTAAGTGAAACCAACAGAGCTAACGGGTCGTTGTGTGGACATGTTGGCCCCATCACGACAGGTGCATCGCGGCTGTATGATCTGAGACGTTAGCCTCGTCCTGGACGTTAAATCGATCACAGCTCTGGAAATGTGTGTTTAAAACTTTAACCGAAGAAAACTATTAACATACCTACCTAGTTAGGTAAGTAGCGTTAACAGTGTTTGTTGTATTTTGTATTAGCTCACCACTACTACAAGAGCTCAGCCAGGGGAAGATTAATGTAGCTAATACGGAGGCAACTTAGCTAATTGTTGATTGACCTCTGAACCTACAGTTACTGCAGTCATCACGAAAATCGCGCTAAATAAACAGGGGTACTTGATGGTGGGTCTCGGTGGGCAGCAGCTTTTAGGACAGCTCTCCGAGGGCTTTGCTAAGTCAAAAGATAATAAGTGGACAAACTGAAACCACTTTTACTTATGATACGAAATATGACAATATTAACATTGTAAACAAAACAGGTTTCTCTGGGTCAAAGAATGAAAACACAGACAAGAGTGTTGAACTTTGAGTAGGTCAAAGGAGCTTTTTTGGGAGGTTGTCATTACAGTAGCCTTTGTTACACTTTTATTTGCAGAAAGAAGGAAGTGAAAGTGTTACTAATTGTTAAAACAAACTTAAAAGGCAAACAGCTCAAAGGCAAACCATGTGATGTCATTGATGACAGCATCAGCAGGCTTATTCATACACTTCTTAATCTAACTAACTTTACAATCCAGAACATGAAACCCTGGTTAGCTCATACAAATGGAAAACACAATAACATAAAGGACATATGGGCTATGACAGGGTTGGAGATGTCATATTATATTATTCAATTTATATTATCATTTATTATCCTTTCAGGGTGGAAGTGATTAGTCAATTAGTTATTTTGGAAGAAATGTAAATCATCTGCTGTCTTCTCATATAAAAATTGGGTACATTTCTTTGTTGTGTAATTTAGTATTTTTTTCTTTTTCTGACATTTTATAGTCCGAGAACGAATTGATTGTTTGATGAAGTCCTAAATCAGAACTAAAACCAGTTTTTATTTAAATTTATTTTTACTTAATGACTTAATCAGTTGTAAAAATTGTAGTCAGCTAGTTGTTTCACACTGTTCAACCAACATTTAATAATGGGCATTTTCACCATCGTATCTCCTGTCTTCAGCACTTCTTTATTCCCCATTCTCACTTCTTTCCATCCTCATCTTGTAATTTCTTTCAGCTCCCAGTACAGCCTCCTTTCTCCAGCTGACCTCACTGACCTCACAGGCTGAATTCTGCCATGGCCTCGGCCCAGTTAGAACAGTCCAGAGTCCTGCAAGAGGAACTCACCTGCCCAGTGTGTCTGGACTTGTATCGTGACCCCCACTTGCTTCCTTGTGGGCACAACTTCTGCAAAACTTGCCTTGATCACCTCAAGCAGCAATCTGAGCGAGGTCGTTTCCGTTGCCCTGAGTGCCGTGACAACCACCGCTGTGGCACCGCCTTTCAGAAAAACTTTAAACTAGCCAACATTGCTGATGACTACCGTCACAGGCGCAAAGCTACTACTTCAGCTCCTGCAGCTTTAAAATCCAGAGAATTGTTGCCATCTTCTCTGGCAGCACCGCAAGTCAGGTGTTTATTTGCTGTTCCATGTGACTACTGCCCCACAGTCACTGCTGTGGCATCACACATCAGTGATGGCAGAGGTGGGTCTTCTACTGCTTCTGTTTCTCAGAAGGGAGAGGGTAAGCAGGAAGCTGCTGCCACTGCACCGATGTTTGCTGTGAAGACATGCCTGAAATGTGAGGTGTCTATGTGCCAGGAGCATGTAAAGCCACACCTGGAACTGCCAGTGTTCTGTGAGCATCCACTGACAGAGCCAATAAATGACTTCTGGAAGAGGAAGTGCCCGTATCATGATGAGATATACAGGTAGGAGGCATGTGCATTTCTCTCTTGGATAGAATTTTTTTGCTGGTACCATAAAGGCCCTGATCTAAACTAGGGATCCACATGTTTTTATGTCCTAAACCCAGACTACAACTTTATGCTACTGATTATTGTCTCGATTTACAGTTGTGTTGTTCATAAATGTCATAAAATGGTAAAAAGTCAAAGCTATCAAGCCAAACCCCCTACATATTTGATTAATGTTTATATACAACTGAAAAAAATCAGAAAATAATCACATGGTAGCAGCTGGAATTTGTAAATGTTTGGCATTGTTTCTCAGAAATTATAGGAACTTTTATAATTGATTATCAAATTATGAAGTGATAGAAATTAAGGTCATGCAGCTGCAACATTGTATTAATGCTGTTATTTATTCAATTAATGTAACATAATGTAGCTGATAAGAGCAGGGGTTACTGTGGCACTATATCTTGATGTAACTATAGTGTGATTGCAGCATTTTAGAATGACATTACCAAGAAACTGTTATTATATTATGACTAATTTAACTGTAGATCATGTATGTATGTATGTATGTATCGTCAATAATTATTAACAATCAATCAAAATATCCAGATTTATTTTAATGAACCAGGTAGATAATACATTTTCTGAATTTCTAAATTTCTTAAATATATGTTATGACAGGTTTTTAAAGCAGGATGACTCTTCCTGCACAATTATTATGCAATTCCTTTGCATACTTACATATTTTAACTAAATTGAACAAAACCTACAATGTATAATTTTTCCCACTCCATTTTTTCTTTGATTGTGGTATGTTTATTGCCATATGCAAGTCCAACTTTATTAGCCAGCACAACGCTGTCCTTAAAATCCGTCAGTGGCTGTACATGGCAAGTTTCCTCTGAATCTTGTTTTTAATTATTTATAAAATCTCCAGATACTACTGCATGGATGACAAGGTGTGTGTGTGCAACGCCTGCACCATAGAAGGAGAACACTCGGGACACACAATGAAAACCCTAAAAAACGCGATGAAAGATCTCAAGGTACAATGATTATCATTGTCTCCACTGTATGTACACTGTATATTATGGAAAATCACTTCAGAAATGTCCACATCTTTAAAGATTTTCGAATACTTGCAAAATCTCTGAAAAGCACCAGCATCATTTAGCCCCAATGGTTTTAATGGCATTTTAAACTGCATTGTCACATTTGTGGTTACAATAGCTGCTTTTGAGTATGGAAATGAAATAAAATGTTCCATATTGTAGGTAATAACAATCTAAAAATAAACCTGTTGGAGCTTAGTGTTTGGAGTTTTGGACCTTGCTCCATTCACTTTGACAATCTTTTTATTGTTTAGCCCACACAAAGTCCTATGATGAGTCTGGAATACTGATGAATGAATATTGTCAGTGTCTAGTGTGTCTGGCTGTGTGTAAGTGAATAGCAGAGTCACATGATTTTGGGGTCTTTCTATATGGGACCTATATCTACTTCCTGCAGCTCCATTCTTCTGAGTGTGAAGTTGAGAGGTTTCCAGTTTGCCACTGTGAATATTCAGTCTGAAACCTGTTGAATTCATCATGCCCTGCAAATAGCATCGCAGAGAACTGGTCAATAACCAGTGTCATTTTCAGCTGAGCTTAATATATTTAGTTAGATTCTTTTAAAGATTTGAACAATAAGACAGTATGTTATCATGTTTTATAGCCAAGCATAGCCAGTTAGCAGTGTCTGTAAAAAGAATAATAGCAAGGGGAATTGTTCGGAAGTATAGCTTCACCTACATGTAGTGATTTTTTTCATCAACATCTAATCGCCTGATTATTTTCTAAATGTGCAAATACTGTGTCTCTTCTACCAAAATAGTTTCTTTCCCCTGCTCATTGGGCAGCAAACAGCACTTAGATATTCTAGTTACAGTGGTATAAAACAGACAAAAGCTATTTCATGTTCATAGAAATTTCAGCTCTACTCTAATGCCTGTGTTTGTAACAAGCATTGGAAATGTTCATTTTTTGACAATTAACAGTCTAGATTTACACCAAAAATAGTTAAAATTCTAAAATATAGTCAATGACAATTGTTAAGCACTTGTCTTCTCATGTTCACCAGGTCACACTGGATAAACAGCTGTACAGGGTTGAAAGGAAGTACAGCATGGCTGAAAAGAAACTCCAGGAGCAGAAGGAGAAGGAGAGACAGAATAAGGTAGCAACAGCTAATGCATTTGGAAATTGGTGGTATCACCTGAAATTCCTACGACTTATCTTTTGTTCTTTAGGGTTTTCTGGATTTAGCTGTTTTGAGTACACTGTACTCAAAAAACTAAATGTGGAAATGATGACGAGTAATTTTAGGCTTTTGAGACATGATTAAAAGTTTTTTTTTTCATAAAATTGATGACAAATGTTATACTCTGTGTTACTGTACTTAGCCTGTAACAAATATCCTGTTATCTTTCACCTTTTCCCCCGCATCATTATCCTCCTAAAGAAATTTATGGATGACTCTGAGCAGTGCTTGACCAGGCTGGGTGACGAGATGAAGGGCAAAGTACTCGGTTTCATCATGAGGTTACAAGAATGTACTCGCACTCACTGTGACACCAATGGGCCAGCAATTCAGAAGAACATCTTCAAAATTGGCCAGGACCAGGCCCGCCTCCAGGAGGTCCGCTGTGGCATTGAAAGCCTCATGCAGGAAAATGATCCTTTCCGCTTCATTGAGGTGAGATGCATTATTGTTTGGCTGAATGTTTTGTCTTGCACAAATAAAAAAACTATTTGTATGTACTAATGCTATTTAAGTTATTTTAATGGCAGCCGTTTAGATTTTTTGGAAGTCTACATTTTGTATAACTGTACAAACATTTTGTGTTTTATCAGGCATACAAGACAACAGGGAAACAGTAAGTACTGCATTATTTTTTGTTCAGGTCTGCAATTAATGCATTTTCAATACAAATTAAATGTGCCAATTACTTTCTTAAGTGATAAAAATATATTTACAAAAATAGTTTAAGATACATGATAATTTCCCACAGCTGAAGATATTTTTTTTTTCAGAGAGCTGGAATGAAATAGTTCACCTAATCATTAAATCAAGTATTTGTTGGTATTCTATCCTTATAAAAAATTGGTGTGAAATATGTGTGTGTGTGTGGGTGCTTTTAGGTGTCGTAGGCAGCTAAGGAAAAATATGTTCTACCCAGAGTATGTGGACATGGAGACAGAGGTTCTCGTGGCAATGATGGAAGAAGAAATGAGAAAATTTCTTGATGATGAGCTACCATGTCACATTGTTGCTTCCATTCACTCTTTATGTAAGGAATATTACCTAATCCAATCTTCAAATGTTCAAAATCCTAACGCCTGTCTGACAAAATGGTTGTTGGTTTTTTCACTTCTGCTGGACTTCATTCGGTTCTTGGTAAGAGTCAACTAAATGCCAGTTTTAGCGATTAAACATAGAATCCTGTACATTTTTTTAATTCCCCCATCAGGTCACCTTTCAGATGTTGAGGAGGAGGAGGAGCAGGAAGAGAACGAGGAAGAGGCGGCAGAAGAGGATGATGAAGACCTTGATGACAGCAGTGAAGAAGAAATGAGGAGTGATGGGGAGGATGAGGAAGATGAAGAGGAGGATGAAGGGCATGACCAAAGTGATCTGGGTGATGACCTTTACAGCCCAGGGGAAGAGGACGAGGATGAGGAGGAAGAGGAAGACAATGATGAAGATGGGGAAGAAGAGGATGAGGAAGAGAGAGGAGTTTGATTGAGGGCATTTATATACATATATTTTTACATCTTTTGCAGCACTTTGAATTTGATTCTTAACTGAGGTGAGTGCAACAGATTCTGACATTTGTTTTACTGCAGCACCCATGCTCGCTCTGAATGTCTCATGTACAGAACGACCTTGAACAGCTGCCAGTATTCAATATTGTAAGGTGTAAAAGATGATAACAGCTTTCATTCAGCTAGATTTAAAACTAACTGCACTGAAAATTAGTCAGTGTGAATCTTATGCTAAACCCTTGTTGTATACTGCTAACTTAAGGTGCTTCATATTAGAAGGCAATTGCTGTACATGTACACACTTGAATGTGAATGTATGACAGAATTTGGGTGGCAGGACTGAAGTGTTCAAAGCAAATTTGGCAATAACTCTGCATGTCAGTAATGCTGGATTTTCTTATACTTGGAATTTTCTTCTGATTTGAAAAGAAATTTACAAAATTTAAGTATTAAACTTTGCTGCAATATTAACAAAATGTAACTCATTTGAACTGTTCACTTGCATTTTTGATACAAATGGTGCTAGGCAGAGAGAAGTCTTATGTAGACATGGTCTTCTTTAAATTTATGAATCATCACTGCAAAAATGTCTCAAATTCCTGGCTTTCCAGTGTTCTGTCACATTTAAAATCCTTTTTTAAGGGTGTCATTCACAGGCATAAAAAAAGATAAGATTAAATAAATACACCAGGCTAATAGCAATCTACTTGCCTCTTGGATCCCGTGTGTATGGGTTGTTGTGATTATTACATTTATTCTAAAGTTGAATAGCCAAAGAAGATAGCATGAGTGGGTGCGTGAATGTGCTCGCGCATGGACACTTTGTCTAAATGTTAGTTTGGCATGAAGTTTAGAAAAAGAAGTGCAATGTGTTACTAACATTTACACAGGCTACAGAATGGCTTTGCATCTCATAATTCTAGTGCTTTAAAGCAGTTAATGCATTGTTTAAAAATGTTTAATATTCCTATGCACAGTTTATACATTATTCTTAAAATAGTCATTTCAGGTGATGTGTAACTTTGCACTTTTACAACAGAAAGAAATGCTACAATTCTTGACATATTTGAATGTTAAAAATTTGATTTTTATTTTGATAAAAATTATTTTGCTTGGGGCCAAACTAAAATAATTAATACATAATAAAGCTTGTTTAACTGTGCACACTTGTCTAGTTGTCCTTTACAAATGCGACAAGGTCTACATGATTTAATTTCACATTTAATTTCTAAATTCTAAATACAATTCAGTAATACTGTACATTTTTATATGCAGTTAAATGTGGATTTATATTTGACAAGTTAATATATGAATAAATATTAATTCAGCATTACATAAAAATCTAATCTGGAATAAGTCTACCACTGTAGGATTAAATGAACTGTAGAACAAATATCCGAAGGTTAAATCATGTCAACTGAAATTCTTTCTTCTTGGTTGGAAAAGTTTTGCTACTTACCAATCTGCTTCTTTAGTCTTCTTCAGCTGAAGAAGCTGCTTGGATAATCAAAATGGATGACTGAGGACTCTAACCGACATGTAAAACAAGTAAAAATATACAACACTGAAACAACTGGGGAAAATAGAGCATCATGCTCTATTTATGTATGCAGTATGCAGCCTTAAATGTGTGGGGGCCTAATTAATAAAAGAGAATAAAGATACCCAGAAGGTGGCTGTGGAACAAAAAGCACAAAGGTGGAACTTATTTACCTTTTTGTACTGGCAGGAGATTAATTCATAATAATACATCACCATTTATTAATTGATTATATTTTTATTAATAATTGCATCTGCCAATAGTAGTCAGAATTTTATAAATTTGTAAATAAGATTAAAAGTAAAAATGACAAAATATTTAAAAAAATATTCGTGTAAAGTTCAAATATTTAAAAATTCTAATTATATTTTCCACGTCTGTGCAGTATCAGCAAGGTTCATCGGCGTTCATCACTAATTTTTGCTTTAGATTGATAACATTTTAATATAGAGAAATACCGTAAAGTCCGGGCAGAGGTGACCCAGTCCCTTTGTTTTGCGGAACGTTTGTTTCTGGCGTTTAGGGTACGGACAAAAGAGGGGACGGATTCGTTTTCTGTTGGGACTTCCGGTTTCTATAAGAGTGCATGTGTTTGAAAATTAATTTTGAACTTAAATGTAGGCGAATCACGGAATCACACCGTAGTAGTCTTTGCGTCTTAATAGGTAGAAATAAGAGAAAGACAAAGAGAAGTGGAGCCATGAATAACGTATTACGTAAGGTAACGTCATTTTTGTTTCCTCTGTGGTAATTTGGTCTCTCAGAGGTCACTGACTTATGATATGTCAATGTGTGATCATATAATTGCCAGGTTAGCACTTTCACAGAAGGTCGATTCTGTAAAAATGTTCAAAAGTTTTGCAGCCTTTCTCATCTTCTAATTTACCCATTGTTATGAAAAGATGAGTTATTCTTAGCAACGTTTTGCAGCATCAGCTTAGATGTCAGCCTTGTGTGACAGTTGTGTTTGAAATGTGTTTTTAACATAACTAATGTCAGGGCACCCTATAATGGTCAGGCAGAATAGTGAATCAAACATTTTAATTTTACAATATATTGAAAAAAACAAGGGGTAGAGTCTGCTACTTGTCGCTTTGTCTGCTAAATGACTATTTGTAATGATCTGCTAAATGAAAAATAAGCATGACAGCCCATTTTATTGTTTTCTCTAGGTGTCTTTTACACAACAGGCATTTGTTTTAAATCAAGCACTTACAATATGCCGGTAAGACTTTCTTTTCTTTTTAATTCCCATATGTTATAAGGCTTAATTGAATGCGAGATTGTAAGGGTGTGATCACTGTATTCCCTAATAACAATAAAGTTTACATGTAATGTGAACAATTCTTTTATTACGGCTTGGTTTTTATTTGTAATATTTTAGACCTTTGTTTAAGTCAATTTTTAAATTTCGTACAGCAGTCTAACTGCTGAGAATCAGGTCGGTGCCATCATTACTACAACAAAGTCTGAAAGGGCAGGAAAAAAAAAAACAGCTGCTGTGTTTGCCGTTATTTTATCAGAGCTGGTCTTAAAGAATACTCTTCCTTCTCTCTCTCTCTCTCTGTCTCTCTCTCTCTTGTATAATTTGTTTTAAATGATAAGATTTAAACTGTGATTTAACTTGTATTTAAAGGGCCACACCATCTATCCGGCCTCCTCTTTGGGGTAAGTATTTAAAGATTATTATGAATAAAACACTTCTTCTCTGCATGTAAATTGCAGAAAAACTCATGAGTTACATTTATGTTGCAAACATAGACATAAACACATGCTTGTTTATTCTTTATGTACTTCTAATGAAGATTTTTCCCATTCAGGTACAACTTCTTTAAACAACTACAAAACCATGCCAACACATGGGATTGGAAGGTGGAGGCATCTTTTACCTAAAGACACAGTAAGATTTTAAGAGCTTATTATATTTTTAGAAAAGCAACAGGAATTTTCTGTTACTTTTTCTTACTAAACCAAGTCTGTATGGCAAAATGTGGCAGATTAATCCAGAGAGTTCCTTCACCAACAGATCAGGTTGCTGTGTTAGGCTGTAATAAGATAACATCAGATAATTGATTGCAATTCCTCATGTCATATATGTTAGGCCAGAGCACAATGGTTGTATCCTTTTAACCAGCACTGATTTTGGAAATATTTAATGTTGAGTAAACAAATAGATTTGATTCTCTAATCTTCATACCACTGAAGCCTACAGTATGTCTAATATGGACAAGTTTATAAAATAATGTCAAAATAATGTTTCTGTTGTGTGTGTTTTAGCCAAAGAAAAAAAAAGACAAACTCCAGATGAAACAGACCATTGCAGTGACAGACACAGCGTACGGGACTCTGAATGTGAAAGTGTCAGGTTATGACATGACAGTGGTGGAGCATTACTCGCAGTACATCCACAACCTCTGCAACCAGCTTGGCATCAAAGTGGCAGAAAGGTGAAGATATTTACAAAGTTTCAGATCAGATTTTTAATTATTTTTATAATCAATCATATCAGCAGTTAAAAAATACGTGTCTTTAAAGGATATCAGACAGGAAAATGCACCTACATTCAGTTTTTCAACCTGCCCTACACATTTAGTTTATTTTCACCCATGAATTTATTAAATACATACATTTTTAACCCAGAACACATAATCCTTGAGGGTCCTTATTGGCTTTCTCTGGATACCCAGCCTGGTCCAAGACTCAGAACTGCACACTATTGATCAGTTGTACTCACTTTATTTACATTTCATTCATCAGATCTACTTCAGCTCCAATTCATATAACCGCACTTACACTACCAAACACGTAACATACACTAAGGTCTTTAAACTGTTCTATTAAATACAGGCTTACAAACACCAGCATGACACATCATTTACATGGACGTGCATCATCCAGGAAAATACTTCCTGACTCAAACGCCATTTTGTAAAATCACTGATATTTACTTGCAGCTACGCTTTGCCAACCAAGACCACAGAGGTCATGCTCATGCAAGAGCAAGGCACCAAAATGTACGTTGATGCCATCCTAAAAACCCATGAGCGAGTCGTCCAGGTAAAACTATTTTATCTGTGTTAAGTTTCGTTTTGTCTTTTGTCAGAGCTGTGACATCCCAAGCAACAATTAAAGAATTAGGGGTATTAAGTTGCCTCACATTGCTTTTTTCTTGCCTAACATGTGGCACTTCAGCCTAAAGTGAAGACTACAGCCAATGGGCAAATAGCACATATATTTGCAGCATTTGCTTACCTTTTTCACACCACTCTTTCTAACCACAGGTAATTTATAGCTATTTCTTGTACTGTATGTCTGCTAAGGAGTAACAATTTGTACAAATGTTGTCAGGTCTTGACCTCTTGTGCCCTGATTCACTAAGCTGAACAAATAACCTGAGTGATCTTTCTCAGTCATCTGGTTACTGCTGATTCAACATGCTGAATTGACTGAACAGCTGCTAAAAGGGGTCTGACCAGTGCCACTGCGCAGGACACATTGCAACATCTAGATGTGGCCTGACATTTGTTTATAACCATCCATTGTCTTAGTGTGTCACAGTCCTTAGATTCATGATTTCTTGATTTATACTGAAGAGTGTTATTAATGTGTTGGTCTAGTTGAGCAGCCTTGATGCCACATTGTGTCCTATCCTAATGGAGGTTTTTTTAAAGAATCAACCAGAGGGAGTTCAGCTCTCTGTGAAGGAGGTGAGTTACTGTAACGACAGTTTCTTCATACCGGGACAAGTTTGTGCATAGGGACGACCTGCCAGTGCTTTGTTTCATTACTAATTGTAGTGAAGTTAAGTACTTCGTTCTGGTCCATGTCAGATCCACTATACAGTTTTCAGACCCCTTTAACTTTTTTCAATTTGGTTATGTAATGCGGTCTGAGACTGGTTGTTTAAATTCTTTTTTACTCAATAATCTACACTCAGTGCCCCATGATGATAAAGTGAATCTGAAGTTCAGGAATGTTTGTAAATCTATGAGAAAGAAAAGATAGTAAAAGTATTCAGACCCTTTGCAACAACACTTGAAATTTAGCTCAAGTGCCTCCCATTTCCTTTGATCGTTAAATTGAGTAGACATGATTTGGAAAAGCACAAACATCTCTATAGAAGGCCTCACAGCTTACAGTGCATACTACAGTGTCACCCAATGGTCACTCTGACTGAAGTCCAGAGATCCTGTGTGGAGAGGGGACGGAACTCCAGCAGCAGCAGCAGGGGTAAGGAGACTGGTCAGGGCTAAGGAAAAGCTGAATAGAGTAAAGAACAGAGACATCCTCAATGAAAACCACTTCCAGAGCTCTCCGGACCTCAGACTGGGTCGAAGATTCGTCTTCTAACATGATAACAATCCAAAGCACACAGCCAAGACAACACAGGAGTGGCTTAAGGACTCTGAATGTCCTAGAGTGGCCAAGCCAGAGCCTCAACTCGAACCCTACTGAACATCTCTGAAGAGATCTGAAAATGGCTGCGGTCCCCATCCAACTTGACTGAGCTTCCTTTCGACTGTTCCCTTTTGTGGTCTTCACACCGAATCATTTGCGTCCACTTAACCTTATTTGGTATGGAGGTCATGACTTGGATGTTTGATTTGGCATATGTTTTATGTCAAATACATCTGCATTTATCCAGACTTAGGACTGGCACAAGAAGACACTGGATTGTAGCCCTCTGTTGTTGCACTGGAGGATTTGCAAAGAAGAATGGCAGAAAATTCCCCATTCCAATTGTACAAAGCTTATGGCTTCATACACAATAAGGCTCGAGGCTTTATTTGCTGCCAAAGGTGCTTCAACAAAGTAACGAACAAATGGTCTGAATACTTGTACCAACATTACTAATATTTCAGTTTTTCTTTTTTTATAAATGTACAAGTATTTCTAAAAATATATTTTAACTTTTATTTTTGTTACTGAGTGTAGAGTAATGGGGAAAAAAAATGAACCTAAAAAGTTTATCAGGCTGCACCATAACAAATTGAAAATATTAAAGGGCATCTGAAAACTTTCCAAATGCACTGAACATAATGAAAAGTGCTTTTGGCAAATTACTGTGTAGAGTAGCTGTGATTTATTAATGTATTTGATGATTAAATTGAATCAATTGCTGTTGTAATGTTGTTTTTAAAGGAAAAAAATACATTGACTTCAAATTTTTAAATGTGATCATTTTCTGCTTGTGTCTGCTTTGCTTTTGCTTATATTACAAATTTAAAATTATTGGGTTTGGGCACTTTTTTTGGATGATTAATTAATGGCATCATGTCAATTTATATTAGGCATTTCTCAAATGTTTTGTGACATTTTTGTGACAAACTTAACCAATTAATTATGAAGAATTAACAATATACCTACCAGATTATTCAGCATTGGAAATAATTGTATGTAACCTCATTTATACTGTCCTCTCTGCTTTTCTTCTTTTTTTTTTCTCAGCACACAGAAGCTGATTTCCAAGCTCGGTTCAAGGCTCGTCCAGAGCTGGAGGGGCTTATGGCTCAGTTGAATCAGTGAAACAAACAAGTTTGGCCTTCCTGGGTTTAATAACTGTCCATGGTGCAGATGTTAAATATTGTTAGTAAGGGGTTCCTGTTTAATTGTTTTTATTTATTTCCTAGCAGTTCTCAGTCAAATACTGTTAAGGTTGTCAATTACAGTGAAAACACTTTCTTTAGTGACCTCTGGAAAATAAAACCTGCATATTTTTTCTGAAGTAAGACATTCCAATTACTAGTGCGTCACTTGGTTTACTTTATTGTAATTTTTACACAAACTCCTATGCATCAAGCATTTTTTGGCAGAATTGTGCTCCAAAATGTGTCTTTATTCAGAAGAGTTGCTGTTGATGTATTTTGTGAAGTCAGACTCAATTAATGTTGCAGATATATTCACTTCTAAAAGTTTTTAAAGGAGGCTCACCCTTCTAACCAGTTAGAGAATTTAAAATATTTCTGCATGATTAGTAAGTTTTGCAGCTTCTCATGGTGTGATAATGATTAATACCCGAAGGGCTGTGCAGAGTGTGCTGCATTAAAGCAGAAGAGCAGAGCAAAGCGGGTAGAGGCTGGGCTGGACAGATCAGAGTGAATTGTCTTTGAGTCTCCTCTAGCAAGAGCTACTGCTAGAGGAGACTGAAAGACAATTCCTAATTCAAGACAATTCACTGCTCTACCTCCTGCGTCACAGTTGCCCACATATAGATTCACATATAATACTGTCCACATATAATAATAGATTCTAATCATTAACACGCTATTATTTTGAATATTAAATTTTCAGCTGTTTATGATGCAGCTTATTTTAATACCTTATACGCCATTTTGATGATAATGTTTGAAATATAATTATTCTATTATGAATTCCTGTGCAAGAAGATACTGATGACCTTTTGTGGACACATAATGGGATATGGGGATAATGAGAGAGAGAGAATGTTACAAAAAGAAGCGGCTTCAGTCCAACAACGATTTTTCCCACAGCTCGGATTTTTAATGATGAAAATGATCAGGTTCCACTTACACCAGTAAAACAAGTGAGTAGATCAATAAGCACACTAGCAGCCTCAGTAGATTTTAGCAGCGGTGGTGATGCATAATGTGATGCCCCCTTTCTGTCATTACACTGCTTTCTCACCCATTATAATCTAGACCCACACAGTGTTTAATGAGGGGTAAGTAAAAACCCACAGAGTGAACATTTAAAAAACAGCCTATAGCAGTTCACTGTACTAACATTTATTTATTTTACTTGCAGCGTTGTTATTGCATGATGGTAATAAGCATATGGTCAACTAAAGTGTCTTGTCACTATCCCACTAAGTGTACTTTTAATGTACAAATAGAATGCAGAGAATAAGTTGGTATTCCAAGTCGGAGTCTGTTGATTCCATACGGATGAGTCAAAGAGTCATCAGAACAAAACCTGTCTTAACAGCTTAAAAAAAATTGTAGCATAAAAACAGTTTTGCATTAACATATCATTATTGCTTTAACTCATTAAGATTGTTTTTATCCGATTACACAATTCTTTTATCTCATGATTGAGTCAAGATATAACAGATGAATGAAAAAGTTTACGATTTGCCAGGGTCATTCCTATACTCACCTCCAGAACTAAACACAAGACCAACTGTCAAACTGAATGAATTACGTTGTAACGTTTTCATTTAATTTCACCCATTACCTCTGGCCCAAAGATTGAAGCTCCCACGTCAGTCTGCTGCTCTGTCCCCTCACACTGCTCTGTAGCTTTGTGGTTTCCCCTTTTGGCACTGGGTTAGTTTTCCTCTTTAACTGGAGTCCACAGTCCCAGTTCAAATGCGCAAGAGGCCTTTGTCTGCTCTCGTAAACGCCGCGTGTCATCACATTATACTATACTGTCGTCATAGCTTACACCTACAGTGCTGTGAAAAAGTTATTTTCCCCCTTGAGTACATTTTAATATTACAGAAAGATAACACGAGTAATTACAAAATGCAAATTGTAAAGGATGATTTCAATTATGACAAGAAAAAAGCTGTTAAAACCTGCCTGGTGATTGCTGTCCCTTTGCTAAATCATAAATGAACTGTATTTAACCAGGAGCTCATAAAAAAACCCAGAAAAACATCTAAAGAACTGTAGACCTCACTTAGGCTTCAGTTAGGGTCAGTATTCATGATTTAAAAAGAGACTGGGCAAAAATGGCCTGCATGGGAGAGTTTTACGGTGAATGCCACTACTGACCAAAAAGGTCACAAAGGCTCATCTCACACTTACCATAAAACATCTTGCTTATCCCTAAGACTTTTGAGCAAATATTCTGTGAACTGATGAGACAAAAGTTGAAGGTGTGTGTCCTGTTACATCTGATGTAAAACTAACACAGCATTTCATAAAAAGATCATACCAGCATTTAAACATGGTGGTTGTAGTGTGATGGTCTGGGGCTTCGTTGCAGTTTCAGAACTTGGACAACTTTTTATAATTGATGGAACCTTGAATTCTGTACCAGATTATCCTGAAGGAGAATGTCTTGCCATCAGTTCATGACCTTAAGCTCAAGTGCACGTGTATTAAGCAGGATGATAATATGAAACACACCAGGAAGTCCACTGTTGTTGGCTCAAGAAAAAAAACAATTCCATTTAAGTAAAATGTTTTACTTAAAATGTAAGTATTTAAGTAAAAAATAAGATTTTGGAGTGGGCTAATTACAGTCTAGACTTCTGATTGAGATGCTGTGGCATGACTTTAAATAGGCATTCTCAAAAACCCTCCAATAAGGTTGAATTAAAGCAATTCTGCATAGAAGATTCAAATTTTCTTCCACAGTGATGTGAAAGACTCATCGCCAGTTATGCCAGTGTTCCAAGTGTGTTATTTTGTACAGCAGGTTGTTGATAAATTTGTATATGTTGTACAAAACATGGAAAATCGATCAATGGGCTGAACCTAAACAGAAGCAGGATTACTGATGTAGTGTACAGTGAAAGTTACCATAGTACACACTAAAAGTGAGTTATATTGCCAAGGCACACTATGCAACATACATATTATTTTTGAACAGCACTGAACTGACTATTAGTTACAGTATATTCATATGTGAGATGCAAATCACAATGTATGTTAATAGAAACATGTTAAATGGAATTATTGTGAAAGAAATAAATGTGTATACAAAAACAAAACAGAAGAGTCAAATGAGAACAAAATGCTTGTTAATAAAGACAGAAACGCCCTGATTGAACGGACACAACTAACGTCTGTCTCTACTTTTTCCTGTCTGAAACAGGAGACATAATCTGTCTACAGGTCTCTGCTGCCGTAGCATATTTGTCTTTGTGTTGGCCCTGCGATATACTGGTGACTTTTCCACGGTGTACCCCACCTTCTGCCCAATGACAGCTGGAGTAGGATCCAGTCAACTGTGACCTTGAACAGGATAACTGGTTACAGAAAATGGATGGATGGAGAGACACTTCTCTTCTCTCCAGATTCTTTAAGCTCAGAGATGAGAGATTTCAGATTCCTCTCGCCTTTTAAGATTTCATAGAGAATGTCTTTGCCTCTTCTGCCAGCTGAAGTTACATACTTTAAAATCTCTCTCATCTGACTTTGTGTGGTGGGTTGACATTCCACTGTATCATAAGCCTCACTTGAGAGGACCCCATTTTCCATGAGCTTGTCCCGGATGATTCCTGTATCCCTCACTCTGTTAATCAAAGCTGTGCGATGGACATCCACAAAATGTTGACCTGAGACAGTCATGGAATATGAAAATTATATAGAGAATGTAAAATCAAGGGAAACAATATAGCAGTCAATACTAGAAGTTTCAACGTTTAAAATATAAACTGTCTTTCTTTACCTTGTTCATCAACAGAAGTTTGATTTTGGTAGTCGCCTGCAATAAAAGTATTTGCAATGCTGATTTTTGCATGAACCATACACATATAACTTACTTACTTAACATTTGAACAGAGGAAAAGATGTACATAGTGGCTACACATTTATCACTTAAAAAGGATTATTAAAAAACTAAACAAAGAAAACGACCTTTTCGAATGGTGCAGGTCCAGACAGTGTCACGCTGAGTATTTTTCTTTTGAGAACTTTCAAGTTTCAGGGTGAAGTCACAGTCTGCATTTCTGATGAACACTTCAAAATAATTTATCCGCTCATCTCTTAGCTTTAATTTCTGTGGAGGAAATATTGTGTTAGAGGGCAGGGCTTTAGACCTTTCCCCTAGAGTTTTCTTATTGTTATTTCCTATTCTTATTCAAAGTCAGTGGGACTTATAAAAGTCTTCTATGTTATCTTGCAATGTTTTTGTGGTTTCTTGCAATGTGTTCTAATTTGATATGTAGAGAAAGGCTGATCTATAATAATGCAGTTATTATAGATCAGTTATCTATGCAGTAGATTGTAACAGGTTATGGCCACAGAGTGAGTGGATTCACTATGGCTTTTTACAAGCAAGTGTGTCATGATAATTAAATAGTTTGCAGAGTTAGCAAACAAAGCTACTTAACAAGCTGTGATATTAAAATGCAGTTGCGAGTTGTTAGACTGTAACAGGCTACAGCTGTGATTATGACTGAGATTGTTTTGTTACTGAAATTCAAACCATACCTGTGCTACAAAATACAACCACAACCACAACTTTAGCCATACAAAAGAATTACAGCTGCGCGTTTGGAGCTCTGCCTTTTAGAACAGAGCAACAGGGAATGAATGTATCATGTAATGTGCCATCCTCTCAACTTCCTGCCTATGTTATTTTGAATGCTGAATTCATCGGATTTGCACTAATGTAATCTAAATAAGGATTAATGATCTATGTTGCCTACTAAATAACTCCTTTAGAGACCAGGGAGATTGTAGATGTATTTTGGGTAGCAATAACAATTGTATTTTAATATCCAAAAAAGCCCATTGTGCATTCTCAGAATACTCGCATCATATTTACATAAACTTGACAAAATTATATCTATCTATCCATCTTTGGATTTCTTGTACTCTAAAGGGTCACAGGATGCTGAAGCTGAAAACGGAAGTAAACCTGCCACAAATTCAATACATTTTTGCATTTTGTATATAAAAATAAATAACTACATTGAAATGTTGTTAAATACATAAACAAATTATAATACAATGTGCTACCTAGTGATGTCAGTGTTGATGAATATGGTCTTTTCTGTCAGGTAACAAGCTACGGTAACTTGTAAGTTGTCATGTCTGAAGCAAATACAGCTTAAAAGGATAAGAAAAAACTTACATCAGGCTGAATTACAGCATGTGTGTCCATGTCTGTCGTGAGAAAGACATTTTCCAGCATCTGAAGAGACTTGTCTGGACTTGGTTTTGGGATTACCTTAGACCCATTAGATGTCTCCTTTGCCTTCACAGTCTGGCAAAAAAATAGTAATTAGTACTAATAGTAATAATAAACACTTTTCTATTTTTTAAATACAAGAAATATTTTCTTAGAATTACAATTGCTTCTTTTTAAATACTGTAAAAAATGAAAGATAAACCTTCTGTATATCCTGGTCAAGTGGGACAAAGTAAACATGCAATGTGAGGAATTCCTTTTTGGTCTTGAAAATCAACACGTCATAGAAAGCTTTCACTGGCCAGCCTAGTTTCCTCCGGATTATTGCTCCTCGTGGAGAGAAAGTTGGATGGAGTAACTTGATGTGAGATGATGTTACTTCAGACACTTGGTCCAAAGTGTCTCCACAGGTATCCACATGTAGAACTGCAAACATGTCTGAACTGACAGAGTTGCAATCTAAAAAACAAAAAATCAAAAAAGACAAAAGTCATGTACATTTAAATCCTCTGTCCATTTAAATTTTAAATTAAATTTAAATTTAAATCTGACTACTGTCCACTTACCTATCCAGTGTGGTAAATGTAGCTCCTCCATCTTTCCAGCTGTGACTGTGATGTCCAGTAGGGGTCCTGCTGGCATGTATTTTATGCAAACAGGCTTCCTCATATGATCCTCCCAAGAGCAAAACTGGTACCTGAAGCTGTTTTCTTTCTTACAAACCCAGCGCAGGGCAGACACACTGCATTCAAAGTGACCTGCTTGACCTGAGTGTAGGCTAATATTGTAAAAGGGGAAATAAATTACTTTCAAGGAACATACATGTGTAACCAACAAAAATCTATTTTTAATTACAAACTTAAGTTACTAGTATAAACCATTTAAGAAATTAGCCATTGTAAAAATTAGTAGTTGGCTACTGCTGATTAGCCATCAGCAGTAGCCAACAGTAGGGCTTCAGTTCATATGTCTGTACAAAATATGTGACTTTAAAATGTAGTATTTACCTATAGGTATGAACCTTGTCAACTTGTCTGATTTCAGGTACAAGTTTAGTCCAATGACTGGAGTCCTGTTTCAGAAGAGAATATTTTTTATAATTAACTGGGGTAGTTGGGTCATCATTTAAAAATATATAATTACTACTACTACTAAAAAAACACTCACAGTTGTTCGTCCAAAAGTTCCAAATTTCAACCTCTTGTAAAAACCTTGTTAAAGCACAGTAAAGCGTTACTAACCCCAATTAAAAAACAAAACAAAAATACATTTGATCTTTTCCTGTACTTACCTTTAGAAATGACTGGGAAGCCTGACTTTTTAATTATTCTGCCAGGTTTCAAGATATCCATTTCTGAGAAACAATACAATGGATCATTAAGGATGCAGACAGCATTTAAACAATAACACTGGAAAAAACTATTTAAAAAAAGCATTTTTTTCTAAAATGATGCCCCTGTTAATCTGGATGTGGTTTTGGATAGTTGTAATAATAATTGTAACTAATTTATGATGGAAATATTATTGGGACTCTTTCATTTATAGTGGCTGTGTGTCTTGTTTATGTAACATCTGAATAAACATTTTAATTTTGCTAAGGAAATAGTGACAAAGCTTACAAGAATTCTGTTTTATGAGAATGCAAAGTTGATGTCATGTAGCCTCTAGGGGGATGCAGGCGCCATCTTCCAAGCCTTTCTCTGCCTTTATCTTATAGGCTGTACTTTGACTTTCTGTCATATCTCGGATAAGCATCACCATGCAAGGCAGTGCTGCTGCCAATGTAGGTCAGTGCTGTTGTTAATATGACTGTAGTTTGTTACACACCTTTTTCTGCAGTCCTGGTCAGAATGCCAAAGGCTACAGGACCTCTGATGGTAAATCCAAGGTAAAAGGAAACTTGGCGAGGTTTCCATAGGCGGTTTCGCAGATTGGCATCCACCTCAATCTCTCTGCCACCAACAGTTGCATACACTCTGTAGTTACGTACAACGCCTTCAATTTTGAGAAGCTGATCTTGGACTGAGGGGTCTTCAAAAATCTTCTCGTTGCTCCAGTTGTTGCTCAAATCTTGTTTTGTTTCCTTATTTTGCCCTAGAACCAATCGCTCAAGAAATATTCTGTGAATAATTCTGTTCAGTCCTTGACATTTTCCAATAAAAAACAGCGGGCGAAGGTACCTTGATCCAAAGTGTTTCTTATATGCATGTTGATAAGAGCAATGCATACACTGAATCAATTGACTGAGGTCAAAGACACATTTGTCTTCACTGTCTGTGGGCCAGTACAAGAGAAGGACCAACATATGAAGCTCAGGTGCTTCTTTTGGACTGAGAGGCATTTTATTTTTGAATGTGTTTAAATACCTCTTAGAGAAAGCACTGGAAATCATTGCTTGTGTGTTTATTAACATAATATGAGCAAGAATGTAGTTCACCAGAGCTATTAATGAACTTTTGCTTGAATAAATTTCTTCCCACCATGTAGTGATTTCTTTGAGCTCTGATTCAGTGCATTGTCTGTCAAGGCATGAGAGTACTCCTGCGGAAGTATCGGCCATGTTTTGTTTGAGTTTTTGTATGACATCATCACACCTTTTTTTCATGTGTTTGGGTGGAGCGTCTCCGACGTAGTTCCTGCAGCATTCTGAGGTGTCTCGAGAAATATATGGAGCATCATCTTTCTTCATGCTAGGCTTTGTGTACGTCAGATACTTATCAAAAAATCCACATTTTCTCTCAACCTCATCTCGTAGGATTCTTATCAGATCATTGAATCTGTAGAGTTTGCTGTCCCCAAGTGATTCCAGGACAGAGCACATGGACACATTCTTTGTGAGCACTTTTCTCCAGGTCTCATTCTGACTGACAAGAACGTTATACATAATATTGCAAACCTGCAGGTAACCAAACTTCCCTCTGGTGTTAAAAACATGTGTGACTTTGGTGCCATCTGCTTTCTTTGTTTCATCGTGTTCATTTTCAGCAAGCTCTTCTTCATCTTTGAAAGCTTCAATAGCTTTTGTGGCCAGACGCAAAATTACTCTTGGTTTGGCAGGAATGTCTGGCAGTTGATCAGCGTCTTTTAAATAATTCAGGTGGTTCTTATGGACCTGTCCCAGTGTATCAGCAATGAATGAATTTTGAGGATCTCTTTGCTTTGCTTGCTTTGCCCACATTTCTGCCTGTGTGTAGTCTTTCAGTTCTATGTAATAAAAGCGAGCAAGAGCCTGGGGGAAAAATGCATTTTGCTTAAATGTCTTTGATGCCAACTTTAAAACTGATGCACTCTGGACTCTGCTCTCCATCTCTTGAATATCAACAATCAGTCTAGAAAACCTTTCCTGGTCTTTAATCTCTGCACTGTTGAATTGGTTCGCTTCTGTGTTTGTTTCTCTTTTGGTTAGCATGTCTTTGATAAATCCCAGCAAACATGGAGGGACCTCACCTTTGCATAAATGGTTCAAAAAGTTTCTTGCTGTGTCACTTCTGGTCACACCTGCCCCGGCCATCAGTTCAGTACAACTCTGTGCTATCAAAGTGTGAGCCATGCGGACTCTTTTTTCAGAATTTGTGTCTTGTTGGTAGCTGATGATGAGGTGACTAAACGGCTTCATTCTCTCTTCCAGTGTAGGTTCTCCGTAGTTGGAGTTTTTCAGTTTGAGGAAGTCCAGGCACTGAGACTCCAGGAGATATGAACCTGGTACATAAGTATTCAGCAGAGCCAGGAAGGCAGCAAGCTGGGTCTTTGGTGGTCTATTTGCCTTTCGGACATTACTCAATACTGCGCACACTTGACTGACATAGTATTGAGAGAAATCAGTTTGCATTATGTTAAAGCCATGAAATTGTTTGTGTTGATCAGTATAACAGTCACTAAGAGATTTCAGTTTCTGATTGAAGTTTTGCTTCTCTGTGTGAGAGAGAGAACGTTTTAAGACAACATGGTCACTATGCATAACTACATCCTTTCTCACACAGCTGAAGAAAATCACCACAGCCATTCGAGGAGCTGTCTTCTGTTCAGCAATCTGTTCCATAATCTGTTCTTGTAGATTTTTCAAAATCTGCTCATCGTTCAGTAGAAGCAGCACCGTGTTTTGCTTGTCCTGACTGCCTGCTTTGTAAAGTTGGACCACCTCCTTTGCAATATTTCTTGTCTCTGTGAATGACCCTGTTAAAACAGCACATCTGAGGGTTTTACGCAAATCCCACAACACCTGCATGGCCAACGTAGTGCCCCCACATCCAGGCTGGTGGGACAGTTTAACAGTTGATACTCCAGGGCGTTTTCTTCTATGTAGTATTTGTTGCATGAGTGTGTCATATCCATCTCGTTTGATGAGTGAAAGCCCTCTGCCACTTGACTCTGCCTGTTCACTAATGTGAAAGTTTAACCATTTAGGTGGGGCCCCTCTGTAAAGGTTTTTCTCTGTCTGCTCAAGAAGTTCAGGATCAAAAGACTCTCCCTCAAACTGATTTGCATAGAGAACATCCAACAGTGAGAGTGAATCTCTGATTTCACTTTCCACATAAATGTTCACTCCTCTAGCAGTTGACAGAGCTGGTCCATGCGCCATCTTGGACTTCCAGTGTCCTGAAGGTCAAACAAGAAAAAGGTGAGCTGGACCAGGGACTTGAATCAAAACTTAGGCAGATTACAATTTTCCATGAAAAATGGATTAGTATAAAAAATATGATGCAAAAATTAACATATCCAAGAGTATATGCAGCAGTTTACTAGTAATTAAATAAAAATGTACAAGTATTTAACCAGGATTTAACCAGGACAAGAAAAACACTGAAAACATAAGTGCTGTTTAAAATGTCTTTGTTTCAGAGGTAGCTTATTTACTGTTATTTGAGTCTGTTGATTTAGCCTATTTTTAAAATGTGAACTGCAGCTTGAAAGGTTTGCTCTTCTGGTTAAGGTGATATTTGGTCTTTTGTTAGTTTCAGCTTAGTAATCATTACATGTTTGGTTTCAATGAGAGGATGGTATTTTAAGTGGAGTGACTATTTCAAACTCTCAAGATCTCTATTTGCTAAGCTAACATTTAAAATACATTTTATTAAAAAAAATATTAAAATACCTATACCTCTATGTGTTTTCACCTGATCCCTGTTCTTTTGTCACTTTTACAGAGGAGGACACCAACCCCACATGTGCAGAGATTACAATACTAGTCAGCCAGCTATGAATTCATTCAGGTTTATTAACTAAAGATCACAACTGCAGTGCTGGCCAAAAACTACAAAAGCTAAACTAAACAATACCTAAACAGTACTATAAAAATAGTTATAAGTAACATCTAACGGCAAAAAATTAAAGAAGCTGAATTGATAGTAGGTAGGTAACAGGAATAACTGGGAGGAAGGAGGGAAGTGGGAGGTAATTTATCGCGGAGGATAAATTAGGAGAACTAAGCAGGTAACACAATCAATTTCAGCAGGTTACCATAAACTGACCAACAGGTGAATGGCACCACAACTAAGGGTTAATGGAAGATAGAGAAGAGCTGACAATTACAAGTAAGTGCAAGAATGAACTTCATGAAGCCATTAGCAAACACAAGACTGAATACCCTGCATTTATTGTCGCAGGGTGATTTCAGTCACTCAAGCCTAAAAACAGTGATCCCCGAGTTGTTTCGTGCCGCACAAGGTGATGCTGCACCTGTGTTTTCTAATCGATGACGTTTTTGTTTTTTTTATTTGCATGTGTTTTGTCTGTTTACATGTGTTTTTCTTGATATGCAGCCCCGTGCACTGTCAGAGCCATAGCAAATTACTCCGTGACACTGATCAGGTCTCTGCTGCTCAGTCTGCAGAAGAAGCGATCTTTCAGGCCTTTCGTTTCCTCATTCATGCAGCGCAGATCGGGGCGTATTAATCTTCTGACGTTTATATTGGGGAAAGAAAAGAAAAACCAGAGGGTAGCTTATCAGTTTATTACATACCTTTATTTACTTACGATAACTACATAAACCATAAAAAACCTTCACTGTCTTTTACTTTCTCATTTTCCTGTTCTTATGCATCTCTGATTCAATCCGATGGCAACTCCGATCTATTAGCTGTCTTATCGGAAAATAAGCAAATCCACTGATACAAATGAATCACAACGACGTCATCTCTATAGGAAAACATATAATGACTTCAGTTTTCATGTTTTTGATAACATAATGTTTTACAATTCCTCATTCTGGGACTTACACTGCGAGCAGACCGTGTGACCTCAACAGACACTCTCTCCATTCCGGTATGAGTGCAAACTATTAATAGACAGCTTATTTCTAAACCGGTAAATAAAGATAAAAAACCCCCAAAAACTTTCCACTTACAGTATTATAGGCCAACAGCAATCGGTTTTATTAAACACAGCGTATTTTGTCAGAGTAAATAATAAACTCATGATAAAATGTGCCCCACCTGTAACATTACTTTTAGCCGACGGTTTTTGCTTCATTCACAGAGTTGTGCAACTTCCTCAAATTCTGATTTTATAAGCAACCCGCACAAATTTTCTGTGGTATAAGAAGGTTGGTGTTGAATGGGCATTTCCTACAGAAAAAGCCTATGATTGCTGAAAGCCAGCTGCTGCAGCTGCTGCAGCCATCGCCGAATCTGCGGCTCTGAACGTTGTAGAAGCGACAGCACTCGAACAAAAAAATAAAAATCATTTGCAGTATGTCCAGCAGAGCAATAGAAGCAACACTGTAACATGTGAAGCATTTCATCATGGGGCAGCTGTCCACAAAGTTTCATCGTGTTAGCATTTGTAGTTATAGTATAGTAGAAATATTGCTGTTTGATGCCGTGAGTTTGGAAGCCTAAACTACTTAGAAGTGACCGCACATGAAACAATGAAAAAGTTTTCAATTGCTACCCACCAACTCTCCAGCAGATGGCAGCCTGTCCAAAGGAATCAACTGTTGCCATCTTGCCCTCTCAACACTGATAACGCTCTGAATATAAGATGACAAAAATAAAAGCACCCACCATAGCGCCCCCAGTAGAGAGAAAAGACGTGAAATTTAACACGCGTGTTCAGGGCAGTGTCCTGCACGTATGTGTAAAGTTTCATTCAAGTCAGTCATTGCATTAGCTTAAAAAACAAAACGGTGGTAGTACTGAATGCACTGTACAATATAGAAGTGAAATCAGAAAGTAAAGTTAGGAGTAAAAAAACGAGTTATATAACTGATCACACGATGGCGCTAGAGAGCCCATATTGTAACATGTGAGACATGGGACAGCTGTACAAAAAGATTGTCCTCATAGACGGCAATTAAAACAAAATCATACAAATATTCATAACAATCATTGTATATCAGCTGTCAGCCCACAGAGTAATAGGTCAATCTCTCCTAACTGTACTTAACATATTTGGAACATAGTTGGAACCAGGTTTCTAGCCGTAAGAGTGTAGGAGTAGTAGGATGTCATAAACGCACCTAAACATGCTGATAACCGACCACACGGTGGCGTCATAGAGCCCACGCTGTAACACGTGAAGAGCAGTTTCGTAGTTTGAGATATTGCAGTTTAAACATCACTCCCATAGACTTCCCATTCAAAAAAAACCAACATATTAGTATTCATAATAATTACAGTAAATTAGCTGTCAGCACACAGAATAATAGCACACCTCTATAGCATGCCAAAAAACGTACGGAAGAATCCGTAATGATAATATTATATATATATATGTATATACATATATATATGTATATACATATATACATATATATATACATATATATATATATATATATATATATATATATATATATATATATATATATATATATATATATATATATATATATATATATATATATATATATAAAATACTGGAAACAACAATAGTAAGTAAATAAGTAAAAGTTAATAAGTAAAAGTTAAGGCAGGGTTGTTGTGATTTTCAAACGTAAAGGTTCATCATCACTATAGTCACCCTTACTCACAACAGAAGTGAAGTGTAATGGAAGGAGCGTCATAGTTCGTGCTGCTTTGCTGCTTGTGGACCACTTGCAAATGTGGAAGGAAAAATGAATTCCCAGGTTTATCAAGGTTTCTTGCAGTATAGTGTCAGGGTGGCTGTCTGCAGGAAGAAGCTCAGAAGACAGCAAGTAATGCAGCAGGACACTGAAGCTAAACATTTAAGTAAATGTACTACAGAATAGCTTCTGAGACATAATTCCCCTTTTGAAGTGGCCCAGGCAGAGCCCAGACCTTAACCAAATGGAGATACTCTAAAATGACCCGAGGTGAACCGATCACACAAGATGTCCGAAGAAAATTGTTGAGTTGAAGCAGCTGTATAAAAAAGTACAGTTCAAAATTCCTCCTGAAAGTTGTGCAGGTCTAATTCACAGCTATAGAAAGTGCTTAGTTGTGGTTATTGCTGCTAACGGGGGTTCAACCAGTTATTAAAACACTGTTGCCATTACTTTTTAACTTTTTCAGTTTGTACATTTAAAGGTTTTTTCAAAGTAGACATGAAAGATCATAGCTGTTTACTATATGTCTGACCAGCTTAAAAATACTGTGTTTATTGATAATTCTGAATTTGGTAAAGATAAGGCTACTATTCATGAACAATTTATGGTTTTATGCAGAAAACCAGGAAATTTCAATAAGTGCCATTTTCTTATAAATATATAATATATATTATATATTCTTATAAAATAAAATACATTAATTGACCTACAAAAATAAGAAAATTAATTGCAATTTCTACCGGGCTTGGATGGGCACTGCACAGCTGTGGAGGGGAATGGGCTGTTAGGGGTTCAGTGTCTTGCCCAGAGACACTTTGACATATAGCTGGGACCAGGGATCAAACCACTGACCCTGTGGTCTGTAAATGACTGCCCTAACCAACTGAGCTACAGCTTCCCCCTTATGACAATAAAATATATATCCAAGTGTAAATTCATTCGAGGATACTGTCCACAACACCTCAAAATATAAGATGTCTTTACACCTTTTTTGTTTTTTACAGACTTTACATACAAGCCTGTTTGCAGTTTGACATAGAACAAGGATTTATTTATGAGAATCTGGCTTTCTTGATATTATATTTGCCCAGGAGACATGGCGACTTAACGTCATTATCGAAGTCAGTGGTGTTAAATTGTACAATCAAAAACAGAGTCATGCTTTCCGTAAAAGAGATCAAGCGATCATCAGAAAATCAGAAATATCTGGCCTAATATACAATCATTGCAAAGGTAGTATTTGTGTAAAATTTTAGATTTATTACAACATTTTATCCAGACCATAAACACCAATCTGGGGATTATTCTTGAAAAGGAGTCATATGATCTCATTGATCATATTTAACATGTAACTTTATATATGTACAGGAAAGTTAAAATGATAAACCAAAAGAAGGATCAAACACAAAGCTTTGGAGAAGGACCATGGGGAATTATTAAGAATGAATACAGTTAAAAAAAAACAGTTAAAAAAGTCGTCTGAATTTGCTATTTAAAGAACAAAAAATGATATGGCTCCCCACAATTGATCTACAAATGCAAACTAAATTGAAGGTCACAGGCCCAGTAATGACCGGTTCAATCCACATGACCATTACTGCATTTCTGTAATATTTGTAATAATATGAAAAACAAAACAAACAAACTAACAAACAAACAAACAATTTTAAGGTTTTGCAATTCAACTTTTTAAAAATATCTCAACTGGTCTTGAATCTACGCCTTTTAAAATGGCTTGCAAAATGATGTCTTAAAGTTATGAGGCCGCTAATAGAGCCAGCTGCTAATATCATACCCTCTAGTACAATTCCACCACCCATTTGGCCTCAGTAATATAGTAGAAGTTTCCTTTCTGATGGTTTTCACTTAAAAACTGAGAACCCCTAACATTGTAAAAGTAGAATTCATGGCAGAGCTACTGTTTTGGATTGAATCAGATTGTACAGACGTACTTAATGAAGTGACCAGTCAGTGCACATGTCTAATCTCCTCCTTCATTTCCGGATGAAGCCCTGAAACAAGTTCACTTCTCTCTTTACACACTGCCACACTTTGAACAGCCCTTTAGGTAGTTATAGTTATTAAAATACAATAAATAAGAATGCAAATAAACTTATTAATCATTAAAAAATCATTAATTGTTGCTCTTCAATTATTATTATTATTATTATTATTACATTTTATTTGTAAGGGTCTATGTACAAAATTAAACATACAATAATACCAGAGGTTACAAAAAATGCTGAAAAAAAATGTAAAACACTGAATACAACAAAAAAGGTTAACATTGAAAAGCACAATGATGCAAAATAGACAACTACTTTACAGTAACAGTAGTTTTTTACTCTGTATTCTGCTTCTTAGAGTTTAATACAATACAATCCTGTCTCTTGTAAGCCCCTTTCCCCATGCTTATCTCTGTGGTCTCACTGTATCAAATGTAAAATTAAACTCTCAGACATCTGATCATAAAAGAAACCAGCTTCACTACAAAATGCATTTTCCTTCATTTTTAATGGTGTTAGGTAGTTGTGTAGAAAATCTTAATTAATCAAAATATGTAATTTAACAACAACTCACCTTTTTAGAATCATACAGAACCACATGGGCTTTCCTGCATGATGCAGCGTGAGCATAAAGTCACTGTTTCCACTTTTTATGAAGACTGTGAAAACGCCTTGGATGCTTCGTTTACGTCTGAGCTGTATTTTCTGAGGAGGAAATGCCGAGAAAAGCCAGATTTTAAAACTCCTTTGCTCATTACAACATGTGTCTTAAACACAACGCTACAGCTGGCAACAGGCATAACAATAAAGGTAAAGAGAAGATGGTGTGATCAATGGGCCTATGTGTTAAAATTAGCAAATCTTTTTCTCCTGGATGGCAGCGTATGATGCTCTGTGCTGTGTGTGTTATTGCACTCCAACAGAATCATTGATTCTGGCTTTTGAACTGTGCACTGATAACAAGTCAGATGGTCCTTCTCCTCTTTAGCCCTGAGCACACAGCATCCATGATTTACAAAGACATCAAACTTCTAGTTCCTCTCAGTCCTTTTTAAATGAGCTTAGGTTCAATGAAGATAGCAGGCTTTCTCAACATCGTTTTAAATATGGTTATTTCTTTGCACCGTACATTTTAAACTTGCATTTGTGGATGTAGGCTCAAACTGGGTTTTTCTGTTGTTCTTTTTGTACTGATCTGTTAACATTTAACCTCATAAGTGCTGAGATGTTCATGCTGTTGACATTTAATTTAAAATATTTGAGTTTAAAATGGTTTGCAAATAGTGAGTTTATTCTTGGAAATGTCTTGGGAAGTTGAAAGCTGGTGAAAAAGAGTTGTCACATTTTTATTTGATAATCTAATTATGCCCTATTGCCAGATTTTCTTGAAAACATCCAATATGTCATAAATTACAAAGCTAAATAGTTACCCTTACCTACATTTCAATCTGTATAAGCCTTATTTTCTTAATTCTAAATGTAATAATTTTATTACATTTCCTACCATTTTCAGTGGCCTTTGTCTGGATGTCAAAGGCTTCGAGACCCCTGATGGTGAATCCAAGGTAAAAGGAAACTTCACATTCTTTCCAGACACGATTTTGAATGCAGGCCTTTACCACAATTTCCACGCCTCCTACTGTGGCAAGTATTCTGTAGTTTTTGATGACTCCATTAAATCTGAAGAACTTTTCTTGACCTCTTAAGCATTCAGAGGTGTTATCTGTGATGGTTGTCTCATTCCTGGCCAGACGGCCTTCTCTCTTTGTTGGAACACATATGTTCAGAACCCCTTTATCATCTTTACCAAGGTAAAGTAAAGGACAGAGGTACCTTGATCGGAAGTACTTTGCATATGCACTCTCGTAGGAATTCCTCATTTTTTCAATTAGTTCCATTAAGTTGCATGAATTCCTGTTTCTGTTCGTTGGCCACCCTTTGATAAGTGCAACAATGTAAAACTCTGGGTTGTCATCACCTCTTGAGGACACAGTCTCATTCACATCGTCTCTCAATTTGTTCACAATTTCCATTACAAGATCTGGTAATGGATGTTCAACATATTTGCTGTAGCAGGATGACACAGCTTTGCAGTTGTATGAGGCATCTTGTTTTTGCATGGCAGGCTTTGAGTAAGTTAGAAAGGCATTTAAAAAATCACAATGCTTCTTTGCATCGTTTCTGATCCTGTGTACTAGATCTTTTAATTTGTTGATTTGCCTGTCCAGGCCTGTGGAAACATTGTTTCTATGAAGTACATCATAAACAATGTCGCAAACCTCCACATAACCAAACTTCCCACTGGTGTTAAAATATCGGGAGACTCTGAAATTGCCATATCCTTTCAGGTCTGTTGCATGTTCATTTTCAGCAAGTTGTTCTTCTTCTTTAAAAGCTTCAATGGCCTTTTTGGCAAAAACGTGCAAAGTTTCATGTGGTTCCCCAGAAAACATTATTTTCTTCAAATAGGCCTTATAGACCTGCCCCAGTGTATCAGCAATGAATGAATTTTGAGGATCTCTTTCCTTTGCTCTTTTTGCCCACATTTCTGCTTGATTGTAGTCTTTTAGTTCTAAATAATAAATACGAGAGAGTGCCTGTGGGAAAAATGCATTTTGTCTAAATTGACCTGATGCCACCTTTAAAACTGATGCACCCTGTATATTTTCTTCAAAACGTATAATGTCAAGAATCAGTCTAGAAAACCTTTCTTTTTCAAATTTCCTTGTTTCTTCAGTCTCTGCACTGTTGAATTGGTTCGCCTCTGTCTTTGTTTCTCTTTTGGTTAGCATGTCTTTGACAAATCCCAGCAAACATGGAGGGACCTCACCTTTGCACAAGTCATTCAAAAAGTTTCTTGCTGTGTCACTTCTGGTCACACCTACCTCGGCCATCAGTTTGGTACAATTCTGTGCTATCAAAGTGTGAGCCATGCGGACTCTTTTTTCAGAATTTGTGTCTTGTTGGTAGCTGATGATGAGGTGACTAAACGGCTTCATTCTGTCTTCCAGTCTATGTTCTCTGTAGTTGGAGTCTTTCAGTTTGAGGAAGTCCAGGCACTGAGACTCCAGGAGATATGAACCTGGTACATAAGTATTCAGCAGAGCCAGGAAGGCAGCAAGCTGGGTCTTTGGTGGTCTATTTGCCTTTCGGACATTACTGAATACTGCGCACGCTTGACTGACATAGTGTGGAGAGAAATCGGTTTGCATTATGTTAAAGCCATGAAATTGTTTGTGTTGATCAGTATAACAGTCACTAAGAGATTTCAGTTTCTGATTGAAGTTTTGCTTCTCTGTTTGAGAGAGAGCACGTTTTAAGACAACATGGTCACTGTGCATAACTACATCCTTTCTCACACAGCTGAGGAAAATCACCACAGCCATTCGAGGAGCTATCTCCTGTTCAGCAATCTCTTCTATAATCTGTTCTTGTAGATTTTCTATAATCTGCTCATCGTTCAGTAGAAGCAGCACCGTGTTGTGCTGATCCTGATTGCCTGCTTTGTAAAGTTGGACCACCTCCTTTGTAATATTTCTGTTCTCCGTTAATGACCCTGTTAAAACAGCACATCTGAGGGTTTTACGCAAATCCCACAACACCTACATGGCCAACGTAGTGCCCCCACATCCAGGCTGGTGGGACAGTTTAACAGTTGATACTCCAGGGCGTTTTCTTCTCTGTAGTATTTGTTGCATGAGTGTGTCATATCCATCTCGTTTGATGAGTGAAAGCCCTCTGCCACTTGACTCTGCCTGTTCACTAATGTGAAAGTTTAACCATTTAGGTGAGGCCCCTCTGTAAAGGTTTTTCTCTGTCTTAAAAGTTCCTACAACTTCAATCATGCCAAGTCACAATGTTGGAGGTCTATAAATCTAAAACCACACCACAGCTGTTTTTAACCCACACTGGACCTCCTATCACATCTACGCCTTTCCAGTTACAAACATCGGATTAGTGTTGAAATCCAAAACACAATTTCTATTTTCTATATCTTTGTTTATTTGATGCCCCTTAAGTGCAAAACACTACTATAATTTAAAAACATTAAAAAAACAATGACATTTCATAAATTACATTTACAATAGATTTTCAAGAGGAAGGCAAGAAATAGACAAATGGTCATTTTGCAAAAATAGCTGTTTTAATATACATTTTTCATACAGCCTAATAAAATAAATAAATAAATAAATTTGGCTGCTGGCTCCTCCTGAGGTAAGCGTGTTGTATTCCTTGAAACTGATTTTAGAAACCTTGGACCCCATGTCCTGTGGACTTTAAGGGAGAGGGACCGTCCACATTGTCATCAGCAGAGAGTTCAAAAGCCTGCATCTCTGATGGTATGAGGGTGCATTGGGCAGGAGTAAATAATGCAATATTTGCATGTAATTACTTTACAGTTGTAATATACTTTGGTAAACAGATTTCACTATATTACCGTTGAAGTTGCAATCCCTTAACTGTACATGAAAGAAAGCATCAGGCAACACAGTATAGGTTAGCAAATATATTTTAATATATAATATTTATATTCATTTTAGCACAATGACAAAATGGCATAAATTTCAGTTCAGTCTCATTTAAATCATGACAAAAGTCACACCTCTTTGTTTCTATGATACCTCATTTTGTTGCACTCATTTTAAAATAAATCTTCTTGCGCCATGAGGAAAACCTCAGCAAAGGTTTCTAACAGCTTTGAGGCCATAGCATCCAACGGGCTTAAATTGTGGAAAAAAAACAAAACATTAAAAATATATATGGGTGTGACACTGCATGAGAAGCGGCACACCCTCTGACATCATGTCAGTTTCATTACTGGGACAGACTTCATTATCTCAAACTAAATTCAACTGTGTGCACTATTCAGCTATAAATCTAAATGATCACATTTGTCAAAGGGTAAAAAAATCAGGATGTGGTAAATAAACAAACAACAACATGAGGGATTCGACTGACTGTATGAGAAAATCACACCTGTTGACATCTGAAAACCAAACACTTAATAAAAAATAACAAGCAGGCAAAAAAAAGGGAATATCTCACTGACTGAATCAAAGGCAGTGACACCCATGGCAACTTTTATTACTAAGCAATTAAATTCAACCATGTTACTTTGAATATACATCCAGCTTTATATGAATACTGCCCATCTAAAAAGGTATAATATGAAGGAAAATGCATTTGCATTTTGGGAAAATCTGTGCTATCTTGATGTTAGTGTGTCCATCATCACAGGTAATGAAATAACTTCAAGTCTTGACTGACATGTCTGCAAAAAAACCTCCTAACCTACAACTTCAATCATGCCAAGTCACAATGTTGGAGGTCTATAAATCTAAAACCACACCACAGCTGTTTTTAACCCACACTGGACCTCCTATCACATCTACGCCTTTCCAGTTACAAACATCGGATTAGTGTTGAAATCCAAAACACAATGTCTATTTTCCAATACAGCAAAAAGCGTCAGAAAGCCTGATTTTTTATTAACGTGAGCACATTAAATACTGTTAACTACAAACATATTGAGAAAAGTCAATCCTGTCAACATACCCCGGTAGTCTGCAGCTGAATCAAACTAGCACTTTTAACTATGATGTCACAGCTTGTTTTTTTGTGCATGACATGTAAACTTTATTCGCCAAAATGAATTTGTTTTACTGCTGTGAAACTATAAGAAATATAAGTAGGTGTAAAAACCGAATTTAACTCGCTTCCAGCAAAAGCTGCAAAGGAAAAACAAATAAAATAAAAAAAAAAAACATTGTTGCAAACCTTCATCTGACCAGATATTCAACATTCTTAACATTAACACACCTTATTATCATTAGCTACAACACACTATTACACAAAATTATTGTGCAAGACCTGCCACGTTCAAAATGAAACTAATTAGATGCTGACGTGTGACATCTTCCTGCTTACACCTCTAGCTTTTATTTTAAACAGCTTCAACTCCCCAAACTAGTCTTAACTACTTGCCCTACTCTACCCAAAAGGGTTACTTATATTTTCCACTTCAGTCTGTCACTTTATCCATGTGCCTTTTAATCATTCACTACATCTTACCTTAAAAACAAAAAACAGCAAATAAAACTAGCAAGCCTCAAGTCTTAAATACCGGACAGTTACACTGATCAGCCAAAACACTGGTGGTCTCAGTGGAGGACAAAGGTCAGGATGGCCACCCTGATCATTTTGCAGCTTCTCAGCGCCATACACAGCAAAACGTAATACACTGTGAATAGAGGTGGTACAAGTATTCAAACCTGGTACTCAAGTACAAGTGTACGTATTGGCCTAAAAATAATTTCACAACAATTACTTCAAATCCAAAAACTAAGCAGATCTACAGTTTATTAAGTGCAAAAGTAAGTACTATATACTAAGACAACTAGGTATTTTAAACAATAATAATAATTATGGCAAACATTTACAGTAATTATTAAAAAAAAAAAAGGAAAAAAAAAGGTCTATGTTCAGTCTTGGTAAAGGTGACTTTGATTTTAACCACTTTGTGTATTTATTAGTTCACAATATTTTTATAAAACCACATCATATTTCTATATTATAACCACCAGGTGGTATTAATGTTGTGGCTGATTGGTGTAAACTGTGCATAATATTGTAGTAGTTAGGGTTTCATTCACTAACTACATAAATTTATTCAACACAATTTACTATTGTGACTGCTTAAATGTTTTGGGCCTGCATATAAACTACAGTGGCTGCTTTGCAACTGTGCAATTTGTTTAAAACTCAATTTGTTACCATTTTTTAAAGGATTAGAAGAAGAAAATTGGCTACTTCTCAAGAAAACATCTGGTAATAAAAGTACTCAGTTGAGAGCACAGATCAGGGCACAGCATTTCTTAAATATTTAACATGAGCCTTTCGCTTAACATGTTAACACCATCCTTTTTTAAATTTCCTGCTCCTGGTGCAACATGCAAGTGACATGTGTCATACCAACACAAAAATGGCAGATAATGACTTTGTGACTGCTTTTATCTTTTGTCATGATTTGGAAACTCTCTGAATAAAACATTTTACAAGCAGTGACCACAACACATCTGATCAAATACAACACAGTAAAACATAATATGTTAGATATCAGTAAATATGAATATCACTTCCCCCCCCAAAAAAATCATCACTGAAAGCTGAAACTGCAAAACATAAATGAAGAGAATAACATGAATTATAAAAGTGTTGATGCATGAACTGCTTAACATTGGATAAGCACAATGTTTCCATCCCCTTGATTGGTTTCCAGTTAGTAAAACAAAATCAGGATATGTAAAAACAACAAGATATAGGCATTAAATAAATTAATCAATTTCAAAACAAACAGTGATATATCCAAAATACATATTTACAACTGAATAAAATGAAAAAACACAGTCATATCCTTTAGGGAAAATTATTCTATTGTTTGAAAGAATTTTAATCGAGTGTTAGCATTACATGCTGAATACCTTCACACAATATCTGCCTCTGTGTACTGGTGATAGTCATGTATTCACCATAAGTATATATGTATTTTAGTAGGTTTACATTTTGCAGCATTTACTTTGTTGATATGTACTTGGTACATGGAAATCCAAATTTGACATCATTTGTGACTGATATGTTGATATATTATGTGCCGATGGCTACAAAAGAAAACGCTAAGTAATGCCAAACATATAATCTGCCTGGTAAGGAAGTTGTGAGGCTGTGCCACATTGTGACATTGATGGGGGCCCGCTTTGGAGGAGGAGGGAACAGGTAGGGGATGTACAAAAAAAAACACCATCAACACAGACACACTGGAATCATAGCAGCACAGCCATATTTTGAAGAACAAGAACGTAACACTCCAGCATATAACCTGGATTCAATGTTTTAATTTAAGCGTTAACCTGGAGCATCTAGAGCATGAGTTTACTTTTTTTTTTTGTTGTTTTTGGTGTTTACAGATATTGCATGGACAATCCTACCGTCAATTACAGACAAACTACCACAGAATTGCTAACATGAGTCCAATCCCTACTGTAAATCTGAGAGAGAAATAAAACAAAAGTCACTTGGTCACACACACATTTAGATTCACAAGTTGCAACTAAAAGAGCACTTAATAAAAGAAAGAAAACAGAAGAAAAATACAATGGCCCCGATCCTCTCTTACTGATAATTTGTACAATGAAACATGCTGAGATCTGGAAAGAAAACCCTGACTTCTGGTCTGTAAAGTTACATCTATAACCTATAATCAAATCCATTTAACGTTCGTGTAAGACCATTACCCACAGGTCATAGCAGTACAACTGCTGCCCTTTGCCTGAATAAATGCTGTCGGTTTAGCTCTGTGATGATTGATGCAGTGGTCCCACATTGTGCTCAGTAGGCTAAAGCTATAGGAGCAGCTACCGCTTCACTTGGGGTCTGGCCTAGAGGGGGGAAAAAAGCCACCCAGAAATACTCTGACACTGTTATACATCTCCAATCAGAATGGGGAAATGTGAATGCTACATAGATACTTTATGATTGTGTTTGATCATACAATTTTATGGTACGGCCTTTGAAAACACGCAGAGAAATCAGATTTACTGTAAATGTAGGTTGTTTTTGATTGAGAAAAATGGCTTGTCCCACTAATATCAAATATTTAAATTTGGGCCCATCTCCATCGATTTCTTTCTTAAATGTACAGCTATTAAAACTCAACATGAGATAAAAACTACTGGGTTCAAAAGAACTTTAATTTGAATGCACAAGTCTTCAAATGTTCTGTTAATCTGTATAATAGTTGTTAAAATGTTTCAATCTGGACCAAACTTTCAAATATAGACCTAAAGTGCAAAATAGATCCATTTCAAAGTATATCATAACAATGTTAAAGTATTAAGGGTGAAGTATTCCTTTACCGTTGCCATGAAAAGCTTCATCCGGTCAATTACTTGACTGTTTCAGGAAGAGAAACATGTCTTCTGGTTGCAAACTATTAAACCCTGCCACACAACTGCAGGCAACAAAGAATTATATTGAGTGTGTAACAAACTTTCTTTCCAGTTTCAAACTATTGGGTAACAAGCATTTATTTACTTTTCGGGAAACTTCACACTTTCAGTTTCTTTTTTCAAGTGCCTCTCCATCCAGCACACTTTTCATGCAAATTCAACACAAGAAAATCTTTGCAAAACACCGTGTCACGATTAAAGAGCTCAGTATTTAGATTAAACGATTTGTTGGGAAGATATGTTACAGTGCAGAGTTTTCCAAAGGACGTAAATGCATAGGATACGAATCAGTCCAACACTACAATATACGGCAAGCAATACAAAAGAACAAAGAAACAGATCACGGAAACTGTGATCAAAATAAAAGTCTTGGTCATTGGCACTGGGTAGGAGAAGAGCATGGTGGTGATGAGGGAAAGGAAAGAGGGAGGTAAGCAGGGCTGGGATTTAAATACTAGTCATACACTGATAGATTTTGATGTTGTTGGTTCATTTTTTTGATTCTACAGCTTTGAGGACAATAAAGACGGATGGCAGAAATAAACCCACAGACATTCTGTACACACTGAAGTCCTTAGCAAATTTCAGAACAAAAGTAGCGTCACTCTCTGTAAAAGTGAGAGCCGTTTTGATTTGTCTTGACGTGTGCGCTAGTGCCCGTCGCCATTTCGCACACGATCTCTCACAGTTCTGAAGAATTTAGGGGTAAACACAAAGTCTGCTAAGGCTTCATCACAGGGAAAAGATAGACACAGTGATCAGAAGAGCAGTTATTAAAGTTTCGTTTCAACAGTCTTACTAGCTATTGTGTTGTTGCATGGCAGGAATGGCATAGTCAGCGGGTTATGAGTTATGTGCATTTGATATCCTCATCACAATCTACCTACAGTTAATTAGAGGACATATATTATCAAATGCCATGTTTCCTTTTTGGCATTTTCTCCATTTCTGCATTTGTCTTACTTTTTTTCCCCAAAAGCCTTAGTTTGTCTTTCTTTCCAAGAGAAATCACATACTGGTCAGTCTTTTTCTGTGCAACAAATGGAATGGTGACAAAAGGTTGAATGAAAATCAAGTGTCTCTTTGTGGGTCACGCAACAGTGTTTAAACAGTAAATAAATGATGTAATATCCTCTCAAAATATGTGTTTATATTCTATAATGTAGCCCCAAGTACATAGACTTTGAATTTTTTTATCTTGAGTTATTGAATAGTTTTCTTTGAATTTGTGGTGAAAGTCCTTTTAATTGAATTTTTTTTTTTTAAAAGAACAGTCATGGAGAGCCTGAACATAAAGTGGAAATTTGCTTCCAGAAGCAGCATCCTCTATCGGACACCCACTGCAAGTCAATATATTATTTTTGCTATATTGTCTTGTCATATATTATTTGTATATTTACAGCTCATACAACAAACGTTCATGCCAACTGGGTCCCTCGATGAAAACAAAACCCATGGTACAGGGAAAATCATATTAAACAAATAACCAATATAGCATCTAAATATTTTCTGTAAATAACTGACTAAATGTAAAGGCAAATGTTGGCTTTTTCTATGAAAATCTACTTTAACAAGCTTCATCTTAGATATTACTGATTTTGCTCTTGACACATGATATAATTATCTTAGTAAAGGGTACGTATGCACAACCTCTAGCTGAGAAACAGTGACTGTTTTTCCCTTTAAGTTTGACTTAAAGTTTTCTTTCAAATACAGCGACCTCGTGGCAATCTGTAACCTGATGCCATCATTTTTATATCATGGAGAAACACCCTGATACGCTTTATTCCCGTGAGTTGGATAAGATTTTGATAACACAGCTGCGTCTGTGCAGTGAATGTGAATCTAGAGAGAAACAGTGATTTAACATTGCTTAACATAAAGAGTAGAAACAGCCAGCCCAGCTCTGCTCAAGGGGAACAAAATCCACCTACCAGGTCCCCAAGCTCACAAATTAACACAAGATATTGTCTCTGTGTATTAAATTAAAAAAACTAATTGGCAAAAGGAGGCTTTCCAGGCTAGGCATTTTCACTCTATCAGCTAGCCTACTGCTATCTGTAGCATCACATTTAAAAGGATGCACATCAGTGTGGTATCAGTCTTCTCATCTAAGTTGCTTTAAACAGATATGCAGCAACACACCAAAAGAAGCACTATCATAGAAATGAAGCAGTCTTATGTGTGACATTAAGATTAGCTTCAATTTACATTTAACTTTAGGTTCAGTTTGTTTTCTGATCATCTAACCTAGAAAAATGTTTCAGTTTATCTGCAGATAGTTTACAGTCCATTAGTCTTGGCATTTTGTCTACTTTACACAATAAACACTGAGTCTCTGTTGAATTATGACATAGCAATGCATTCATTTATGTGAATGTGTACACAGCAAATTATCTAAATTATTCTATGGTTATCCCTCAGCTTCCTGACATTTTGAAAAAAAAAAAAAGTTGACATTTCATTTATAATGTAATTAAGGTGGGAGTTATAGTTTGTAGTTTTAAATGTTTCCTGGGTGGATGTCATCTGTGTTTTAATGGTAACAACTTGACTGACATACACACATGCACTGACAGTTGCATAAACACAACATCACAGATTGAACAGTGTTTACAGATTACTCAGTCTGAACTGACCCACTCAGCGCTTGAATCAAGAGTAGATTTTAGCTCTCTCTCCCCTCACACATTGTCTCCAGAATTCTTCTACTAATGTCTTTTTTTCTCTCTCGCTCTCGCAGTTTCCCGTCTCCCCTCAGCTTGGGAAGAGGCTGCATCGCCACGATCCAATTGGTTGGTATGTAGGTGGCTTCCTGCATGGTTCTGTGTCATGGCATGTATTAGTGCAGGGAAGAGGTGCAAGTTTGGGTGTGTGTTTGTGTGTGGTGGGGGTGAGGGGAATGAGGTGAGGGAGTGATGGGGTTGTTGAGAAACGGTTGGTTGGTCGGTAGATCGGAGTGCCAGGAATGAAGAAATCAAGGTGCAAAGATCTGAGCTTCGGGTGGTGACCTCACACTTTTTTAGGGGGGGGGGCCAACTTGATGATCTCATCTTCAGAGGGCTGGCGGATGATGTCTTTTTGGGGGGGTTTGAAAAAGAGGGTACAGACAGACAGAGCGAGAGAGAGACAGAGCGAGAGAGAGAGAGAGAGAGAGAGAGAGAGAGAGAGAGAGAGAATAAAAAAACCTGTACCTTGAAGTTTAACCTGTACTGTAAGAGAAACTTTTAGTCATTACTGCCATTTTAACATCTTGACTCCCTGTTGCTTTCATGGATATACATAAGGGCTAAAGCTATGGCACACAACAAAATACGATTAAAAAAGAACCTGTTTTTCCTGCTTTTCATATTGGACAGTGTTAATCTCTACCAAGCCCTTCAGATTTACTTGCAGAGCCCTAGTGAGGTCCTGACCAACAGGTTGGAAACCCCTGTTAGAGATTTCTGTTTAGCCACTAGAGGGCAGAGCTTGACTATATTTGGTAGAGCAGGAGGGCCAAGTTCATATTTCCTAGTAAATGATTATATCAGCCTGAGCTGTAAATATGTCCCGGTCTAACACTACATCTGCATGCCCTGTACACACTTTAGACAATAAGCACACAGAGTGTCTTACCTTTGTATTTCTTGGCCGAGGGAATGCGCGTGAGCTTGGTGTCAATCTCGTCATCCTCAGAGATCTTGAGCACGGTGGTGCGGTACTCAATCACCCTCGTCAGCAGGTCCGGTCGCCGCGAAATCTCAAAGATGTGCTCAATGTATGACAGGTTATCTGCACAGAAGGTGTTACAGTGTCTGTTCACTTGAAAAAGCCTAAATCGAACATGTCAAGCAATAATATTTTCAGTGTTTCAAGGGTCGAAATCTCTAAGTAGGCATCTCTGGGTCTCTCACCTTGGGCCAGCTTGTCGTTCTTCTCTAGGTAGCTGAACCACTCCTTGGAGGAGGTGATGTTGTTGCTCTGGTCCTCAGGGATGTCCTCCTTGCAGGCCGACTTGAGCTGCTCCAGGTCCTCATTGGTGATGTTGTCTGAGAGGTCGCTGAGCAGAGAACTGTACTCCGCCATGGTCTGGACAGAGGCAGAGAGAGCGGGACGAAAATGGTTAGATGTGAAATCAAATGACAAGTAAAGAGGAATGTCAGAATATGGCTATAGAAAATGAAGAAAAGTTGCTGAAAATATCATCATGTTGTCAAACAGCCCACCTACTTCCCAGACTCCACAATGGAAAGCAGTAAGGAAACTACAGCTAATGACAAAACCACACTGTCAGAGTGGGATGGAAAAGCTACATAGCTGATAACTGAAGATATCAAACAGTCCTGTTTTGTGAAAAAAGGACTTTTCCCCCCTCATAATAAACATAGGCAGTGTAGTTATTTTCATCAATTGCATACTAATTATTAAGTTTAGTTATTAGTCACTTTTCTTCAGTCTAATGAAAATGTCTGTCCCTCTAGTGGTTTTATTGAAGAACAACAGTTCTGGGCTAAAATGACAAGCACTTACTGTTTGTAATCTGATCCTTTCTTTTAAACCAACTAATTTGTTTTTGTGATTAGTTTGAATTGTAAACTGTAACAATGGATTTAATGAAGTACAGCACTTGTTCATAACACTGAGCTTCACTGGATGGGTGTAAGTGCTTTGTAGTTTCTTTGACTACCGAGATCTGCAGGATACAGGTTGTCATTCTTCCCTTGAGTTTAACTCATCGATCTTTAGAGAAAAAAAAAAAAAGTTTGGCACAGAGAGTGATTTTACTTTATTTTCAGTTCAGTGGCTGAAGAATGTGATGCACAGGCATGTAATAGTTATGGATCAGGCTAGCATTAAGGAATGACTGTTGTCATGATTGCAGGATTTAGATTATCCTTACAAAGGCAGGGTGTTTATCAGTGTGCGAGTGTGTAGGAGTGTGTGTGTTTTCTGGCATGTGAGTTGTTGTTCAGAAGCAGGCAGCCAGTGTGAAAAGACAACAAAAACCACAGTGAAAGAGACACAGAAAAACAGACCGAGTGATTCAGACATGTTGAGAGGCCGTCTGCTCTGTTCAGCTTAGTCAGTTTAGAAAGAAGCTCAAAAAAATACATCAAGAATACATCCAGAGGATAATGCGTTTTTTGTTTGTTTGTTTGTTTTTTTAACAGTTCATGAACACAGGCTTTGAGGTTGCAGGTCATATCTCACGTAAAACATTTGGGTCAAGCTGTTAATATGCAGGTTCATGTAGAGATCACTGCAAGTAAAAACTTATTTTTGCATTACTGTGCAGTCAGAGTATGTGATGAGGATTTAAACAATGCGAAGAGTGAAAGAGGATCAAAAATATGTGCGTTGTGATATATACTGTAAAATATACAGTATATACACATTTGTATATCCCCTGGGTCTTTCTCTCTTTCCTTAAAATTCAAGAGGTGAAATTACTTTGTTTAGATGTTTTGCTTCCTCAGAACAAAAAGGGGGCATTATCAAGTTTTTACCAGCCTATACTTATGTTTCACTGGTAGCCTTTTATCTTTCAGACAGGTGATAGAAGTGTATACAGTAGTAGGAGTGACTGAAAAAATTTAGTCAAAGGTCGTAGCTCTGTCAGGTGCACCCTAGTGGATGATAAGGAACCTACTATTGGGAGGTAAAAAGTAGCCCATTGAGCCATAATTATAGGCTGTCAGGAGCTGACAATGTCCTAATGAGTGGCGTGATTCTTTGCAGATCGGTGGTGTAAACCTAGAGATATTCTGTAGTATCTTATATTCTATATGATAAAGCCAAGTTGGTAGTTTGTCATTATTTGTGCCTATTTTTTGCAAAACATTTAGATTCCCTATTGCTGTAAACATAAAAATTGAAAATGTACATTTCTGCACAGCACAGCTACAGAGCCTGACGATGGAGGACTCGAGGAACTGAAAGAGAATGTGCTGTTTTGGACATTATATGACGGAAACTAACTGAAGGTGCTTTTTCTAGTATTCGATGAGTTCAATGACACACTGGTATAAGAAGGTGGAAATGATGTGTGGTCACAGTAAAACTTCAGCAAGTTGGAGAGTGATAAAAATGTGCATTTAACAAACGCTGTTCTGTTTGTGATATGTTTCAAACATGCAGACTAACCCCGTCCCTGGCATACATGCAGCTGGCGAGATGCTGCCACTCCGCGCAATGCATCATGGGCACTGGCACGAAGCTCAGTCTGCTTCTGATCCCCTCAGTCTCATCACAGATAAACACACTGTACATAAAGCCCAGAAGAGCTCTGTGATGAGTGGTGTGACCTATATACACAGGCTGCTGTTACCTGCAGCTGCCACCAGAGGATGCAGCTTCACTGTGGAGCAATAGAAACTTGGCAGCTGTGCTTATTGACAGGAGCATCTCACTGGTACAGCAGTGTCACCCTCGCTTAACCATCTTCTGCCAGCTCCCAGAGACAAATAAATGGCGGCTGATCTTTCAAAGGCGACAAGCAAACACTTTATGTCACAATATTCCACTGAAATGATGAGCTTACCCTGCTGACAAACTGATCAGCATGTGATGTATGGGACAATATAGAATCCCAGAGCAAAAATGACAGCTAATGTGATTGTCCCGCAGGCTAATTTAAGGTCACATTTGTTGGTCTGGTCTCTAATGGCTAATGGTGGCATTTGGTTTAGTTTGTCTGACCCATGATCTCAGCCTCAGGGTGAGAGCACAGTCATGACAGAGCACTTTTACTGTGCGTGTGCGTGCGTGCGTGCAAGTGTCTTTCTACAGTTGTGAGGACATTCTGGCTCTGCTGAGTTTTTGGTTCAGCTTAGAATTACAGTAAATTTAGGTCAAAGTAAGGAACTGGGGAATTCATCTCAAGAAAGTGTCACAGCTATAACAAACATTGTGTGTTTGTGTGTGTGTGTGTTTGTGTTATCTGAGCACTAAATGTCACATTCAGGTCCTCTCAAACCCACCAGCCAATCAATCAACACAAAGCACTGCGTGGGAGAGGGCAGGGATATGCACCTTAACTCTAGAGAATACAACAGGGATCTGAATACTCTGTGTGTGTGTGTGTGTGCGCATGTTATCCATCTTCTGTCTCAAACTGCAAGTCTGTGTGCACATTTGTGTATGCTCCAGACTCACAGGCTTGAGTATTGTATATGGGACCGGGGGTGCCAGATTAAAAGAATGAATGTGTGTGTGCGCGCTGGTTCCTCGCTTCCCCTCTAAACCCAGGTCGCCATGTCTGCTCTCTGTTTTGCACCACAATGGACTGGCGCTGTTTTTGTGTACTTTTAGAGGGAAGAGGAGGGAAGAAACAACAATGGGTAGAGTGGTTACATTTAGTGATCCTCTCCCACCACCTCCCCCTCATGACCCCCTATCACTATGTCTTACCCATGAAACAAAGATGTTCCTATTATCTATTATAGATTATGCAGTTTTAGCAATGCTTCCAATTTAAAACGATGACATACCATTTATGTTATTATATAGTATAGTATATTTATTAAGCATATTTTCTTAATATTTAAAATTCTTTCAGTGCTATTAGTAGTTTTGATTGTAATTCAATTATTCTCTAAATACATTTAGTTTTTTGAGCAACTATGGAATCTAAGGAAGACCAAGGGAAAAATATTTTTAAATATATACTTTACAATAAAAGAAGTATGCAAAACTACAATTATGACTAGAGCTACAATAATTAATAATTATTGAACATAAAATAATGTTTTGCCATTTTTCAGACATGCTTAAAAGAAAAAATGGTTCTGGCTTTGTTCATTTTCTCTTTAAATATTATTGTGAGCACTGAGGGGATGTAAACAGACTTTCATAACTTCATTATGTATTCAGAATACATAACGATCCATAATTATCCCATAACTGTTAAAACTATCAAAATTAAAAGTAAACTTGATTTTGAGAGAGTCTTCTCAGGGTCCATATGTAAATGCTACCCTAACCAAATCTTACTGTAGTTTGTCAGCAGGTGTATTATGGGCAGCCAGGGAAAGATAATTTGCTGCTACTACAAATATTTCTGTGAAGGCCAAAGGAACAGTGATTTTCAACACTGACATATAGTATAATCTTTTGAAAAACTCATCTGCAGTTGTGTAGTCATGCTCTAATGGGAAGAGTCTGTGAGATCCCCTCTAACTACTGCGCCCCCCCATCCCCACCCTGCAGTCCCTGGTTTCTCTGGGACGAGCCTGACACTACTTCCATACATAGAGACCCACTGTGCTTCACATTCTCATGAACACAAACATGCTTTTGTCTGCTTGTTCCTCTTTCTCTGCTGTCTGTGTGTGTGTGTGTGTGTGTGTGTGTGTGTGTGTGTGTGTGTGTGTGTGTGTGTGTGTGTGTGTGTGTGTGTGTGTGTGTGTGTGTGTGTGTGTGTGTGTGTCTGGAAGTAATAGAGGGACAGCATGCATAAGTGTTGTCGGTGAAATCAGCTATTCATTACATTGCTTAAAACTAGAAAAAACAAAAAAACAGCTTTTCGGATTGGAAGAGAAAGGTTTGTGTATGGATGATGTTTCAAATATCTAAATGCTTTTTGTCTTACCAAGGTCTCAACCCTCCATAAATATATGCAGCCATTGCTATACATGTGTAAAAACATGGTAAAACATGAATGTTTCTTAATGATAAAACATTAATATGAGCAGTAAATTAAAATAAGTTGTGATCAGCCTGCCAGGGAAAGCATTCTTAGTATACACCTGGGGGAGCTTATTAAGGACTTTAGCTCCTTGTGGGCTTCAACAACGTTGTATCTTTCAAAGTGCAAGAAATAGTTAAAAAGCATTATATTTGTTAGGTTGAATTAGGATATATTAGGAGATCAATATCACTGCTCTACGATTGTGTTAAATATAAAGCAACATCCAGTAACTGGGTAGCTTCGGTTAGCATAAGGACTATAAAGATGGGAAACCACCAGTTTGTCTTTTTCCAAATGCAAAGAAATCAAAGACCTATTTCAGCATCTCCAAAGCACAATGAAACTAAAGGGTTTTGCTCACTCTCATTTTCATGTGTTCAATCTTTCTATTAAGCTAAGCTAACAATAGCCTGGCTTCATACAGTATTTCACTTACAGACCTGAGAGTATCGGTTTAAACAGCCAACAAAACTTTAAGTTAACTATGGCAGTAGCAGTGTACAAGTGCATTTTCGCTGCAAATGTCTATACTCATCGTCTCTAAATATTAATTATATACGCCCACAAATAATTTTCCAGGGTTTAGAGTTTGAACTATTGCACACTTTCAGAAGTTTTGATGTCAACAAACCTCCATAGACTTCATGGTATAAATGGGAGCCGAGCAGTCTGAGGAGCTCCTCCTCCACTCCGTGACTAAACTGTTGACCCTCTATGACCATCACTGCTTTACATTGTGCAATCAGGCCATTATCAACCAGAAAAGACCCGCAGTTCCCCGTCTACACCATTTCTCTTCTCTCCCTTTTGTCCTTTATTTTTCTCATTTTGTGCTCATTCCCTCTCTGCCCTTTACTTCTTTAATCCTTTCTCTTATGCTGCCTTTGTCTCCTTGTGTAATTGCAAGCGATTCGTTAATTGTGTAATAGCATGCACAGGATGAAGCTCAGCCATACATGCACACGATTTGTACTTTGAGCAGACATAGCAGCAGTCCATTAATATTTTCTAGCAAGAGAATGAATGCAGTCCTTAGGCAGAGTGTGCACAAACAAAGATAATGTCAGGTACAAATGTACAAGACCTCTTTTTCCCCTCATGGCTGTGATGATATCTGCTGAGTACTCGTGCACTGACACAGATCAAATTTATTATTTTATTTTCCATTATATGCCTCATTTCACAATTGCCTTTCGATTTTTAATAGCACCGATAGTCAAACTGCTGAATGCTCTTCTTCGAAGGCACGCACACACACACACACACACACACACACATATATACGTACACCATAACCACCAAAACTCCCTCCACACCAATAATGTTGCCATGGAAACCAGGCCAGGCTTTGCCTTTAGGCCTGGAGACTGTTACCTAGCGACAGGGCACATAACCCCCCCTTCTCTTCTTCCTCACCTCACTTAGCACCCTCCTAACCCTTTTCAGAATAAAAGCCTCCACTCGAATGACTGGCATGTTGCAAAAAAAGATTTTCAGTGTAATTACAGTACTGAAATACAAGTTTATCATTACTGACATGTTACTTTTAAAATCTGTTATAGTAGAAAATACTGGCCACTGGCGAACATGGTGACACAATTTACAAAACACTGCACATAAACACACACAAGTGAGTACAAAGGGGCAACAAACAGCAGACACATAGAAAGAAGCACATTGTCCTTTAAAGACATTCACACTGCTGGCCAACTGTGCTGGTCTTGGAGACAAGCCTCTAGATTTTACCATAGCAACCAAACCACCAGGATAGTACAGTACAATATCCCCAGAATTTGGAAGTCTATTTGTTATTTTCGTCTTTAAACTTTAACAAATTCTATCCCTGTTTCCCATCATATATTGTATTTGTCATTTGTTGCTGCTACAATGGTCTTCATCATCAGTCTCCTTAAACTCTCCTGTGTCTAAATGTACATCTACAGTGTATTACTATGTGAACATGGACATATACTAGAGCTTATATACTAGATTGTTATTTAGCAAGTTTTAAAACAAACACAGCAAGCTGCACACCAATATGAGCCAGATTACAAATATATCAAAAATTTAAAACCCACATGTATTTTCCAGCACACTATGTTTTCCTTTAAGGGGTCGGACTTCTATTTTACTTAATGCTTCAAGTTTGGCATGATTTGAACTACATTACATTATAGAACTATTGAAATTCTTAAGGATGAAGCATATCATAATTGTCTGATGCCAAGTGTATCAAATGTACGAAGGTTATTCAAAATGTGCTTTAAAATTTTTAAGAGGAAGGAAAGATTGTGGAATTGCAGCTTTTACCTCAGTCTCTAACCAGAATGTCATTTTCATACTTATATCTACAGTATATGACAACCAAACCAACCACATTTTCTATAGACCCTGTTGCCTCCTCTCTATTACAAGCCAGTAGTTAGCCTTCCCGAGCATCGGTGTAAATATGTTAGTTTGCCGAATAAGGAAACGTATCATCTTTCTTTTTTAAGTAATTGTAGAAAGCTAGTACTATAAAATAGTATTATTTTGTGTTTCTATTCGCACCCTTTCCAAGCCTCATACAGATATCAAACTCTGAATGCCTACAGGCCAAATTAGGCTGTATCACATTAAAGAATAATATGGTAATATGACCGATCTAAATACTGCAATGCCTTGTCTCACTCCGAATTCTTCCTTCTCTCTTACCCTTTGTACCCTCCTGTCCTCTTCCTTCATGATTTGCTCAGGGAGCTAGAATGTACAAGCACTTAATCTCCATCTTCTTCATTAAATGTCTCATTAAATATATCCCGACCTTTCAGTCCCCCCCTCGTTTCTTTCCCCTTTTTTCAGTATTCTTTCTACTTCACTCAGATGGACAAAGAGGCATAGAGTAGGAGTCCCACCCACTTGCAAGCTTTAAATCTCCCATAAAACTTACCTCGACTGCAAAAAAAAAAAAATAAGAAAATCGGTTTGGCTGTCCATGTATGGCAATATCTATGCTAAACCAGCATACTCTAGCTCTCATTCTAAAAATGAAACTAGAAATTACATAATTACGTGATGCTTCTCTAATTCAGGTAATGTTACTCTAAAATATACCACAGTGAGTGATGTTAAAACGCCCTCTTTAATGTTGTCCATTTCTCTCATTACATTTGTTTTCCTCTCACAGTCTCAGTGCAATAAACCTTCTTTTCTTTGAGAATACCTTTAATCTTGCAGAGTACCAGGAGGACAGAGATCAGATAGTGGGAGGCAGAAGCGATCACAATTACAGGTAGTAGCAAATGTCCGCCTCCAAACATCTACCTCTTAGGTCAGACGTCTTTCCTACCTAATGACAGATACAAATTTGCATTTTTGAGTATGTAGCTAATTGCCTTTTCTCAAACATTTCACTTCAAACCACATGCGCCGCTTTGCTATTATCTTTTCACATATTCATGTAATATGAATCCAACTGCAAAACATATTTGTAAGACAAGATGAGGATAATTCTAAAATACCTATAAACGAGCCTCAGATGCTTCTGATGCAGATCAGCAGATTTTTATTTTCTAAAGTTACTACAATACAGTAACACAAATACAGTAGAAGCAGAGCCTTCACCAGATGTGTACCATCGAGAGGCCAGGCAAATGTTTGTGGTTCACCCCCCCAAAATTTAGTACCCCCTCCAACTAAAACTATACATCTCCTATAAAAAGGAGGTTAAAAAAGGGTTTAAAGAGTGGACTACAGGTATCCTAAAATTCCCCAGAGCGGGTCAACTTATAGGTTATGTATCATTAGATACTGTCCATAAGGACAGTAAGCTAGCTACCTGTTATTGTAAGTCAACTAAAATGTGCCATTACCATTTCCCTTGTCAACAAAGGGGCCTCCATGGGCATCTTTGCTCAGCAGCAAGCAAACGAGCCAATGTATGAGGTTTGGGTTGGAATACCAGGGTTGGTTGAAGTGAGTAATTCTCAATGAGGTAATAAAAGCCTTTGCTTGTATAAATACAGAAGCTCTTCTGTTTTAACAGCAGTGTTGTAATAGATGCAAATGCTGTCTATGAAATAATTAAAGAAACTGGCTAAATATTTCTCTTTTCTCAACTATTGTTACAATTTAGGACATGCTTCTCATTAGAAACAGATATAAGATGATCATATAGTCTTTTGTTACAAATGCTGAATTTTATATATGTCGGCCTTTATGAATACTTTCAAATCTGAAACTTAATGACCTTTCCTTTGCAGAATCTCTCATCTATAAGTCAAGGAAGGTTTTCTAAAACAGCCTTGTTTTTTTTGAAAGACACCGACACCCTGCTAACACAACCATTGGATTAAGGCTGTAAATACGCAGAACACCACAAATCACATGCTGCACACACTTTTTTTTTTAGCCATGCCTTAACCACTACAGAATCTGACTCTGAGGCTCCTAAACAACAGTCCGACATTGATCAGTGCTCAATACCGCAGGCACTATAGCCGGCCAACCTGCCTCCCTGCAGTTGTCTTGCCAATAGCAAGCAACAGATTCTCTCTGCAGACGCAAATTAGGAGGAGGAAACACTTTCCAGTCAGTACAGGGATCAACTAGCCCTTGCTGCATATCTCCATGTAAAAAGCTTTATGCGATGCTGCTACATTCTGGCATCCTGCTGGGCTACAGAGAGACGCCCTGCTGTTACCATGCAGCTGTGCCTCCTTTTTCATTTACACAGAGTGTGTTTGGGGTTAGTTATAGAGTTTTAAATCTCTGCCTGTGCTTATTTTGCTTCCTTTTTGTTTTTTAGTATTTTTGTAATTGTTGCAAATCTTCAGTCTCTACATTAAACTACCAATTTTGAAGTAGCTCAACCAAACACATTGCAATAGAAAGCACACTGGTTGACTACATGAACATGAGGATGAAAGTATCTCAGCTTTAGGATTAATTGGGCGCTGCACAATCTGTCAGAAATTCTGCTTTTGCAAGGCGCAGAAATGTACTTATGAGGTTCTAGTGCAAGTGTAGGGTTCATCGGCTTCCAGCCCACAACCTGCTTACTTATATTGGTGTATTTCAAGTTTTCCTGCTTTTTTTAGAGCAAACTTACTGAGGTCTTCGTGGCTACGTTTCATCTGGCTCTGTGTTGTGCTGCTTGTTATATTTATGTACAGAGAGTTCAGATTAAATGTCGACTCATGAGGTTGCAGGTACAGTATAATGCAGAATCACTAAGCTTATAAACAAGTTGCAGTAGCCGAGATGCTTTGATAAACTTCTTTGTTACAGACACCAAACTTTTAAATTAGATTTGGATGGAAATGGGCCAGAAAGCCCAGCCAACTAGCTCAATCAAATACTGTCGGCTCTTGGAGTGCACCCAAAACTCAAGTGATCACATGGCTTATGAGCAAATGAGTCCATCCATTCATTTTAGCTAATGATCTGGGTCCAAGTGAACATGGCAGTAGGCATCATTCCAACTCCACAGTCATATTTAAAGCAAACAGAATTTCGTTCTAACATTATGTAGAGACCTGTTTGTATGACACTTTGCAAAGAGAACTGGATTTGCAGGCAGCAAATACAGATATAATACAGAATATATTGAAATCATCAAGTCTTGTAGCAGAGTTGTTTTAAAAAAAGTCTGTAGTTTGTTAAAGAATGTCTCAAGTCTTTGATGCATTTGTTTTTAGCAATTTTAACTCAGGTCTCTATATGCTCAGTATGGAAAAATAAATCAATTTAAAGCATGTTGATCATATTTTTTCAAAGCAGTAATTAAAGCAACTGTAACTAATTACAGCATTTAAGGTGCATGGCCACTCAATGCCTCCCTATCAATGTCCTGTTTATTTCTTAATTGTTCCAAGATGGTATTATATCAGACCAAAACTTAAGCAAGTTGGCAGGTTGTGAATTAAGCCAGTGTAGCTATAAAAATCAGTAAGTTCTTACTAACAAACAATACAAAGAGGTATAGCTGTAGTTTCAACTTTCATATTTTAAGTATTGTTTAAATACAGTTATTGATTAACTACATCTACATTCCACCACTTGTCAAGACGATGGCTCTGGGAATGCACTGGCCAACAAAGATTTTGCTGACATGATCAATAATTATCACATCTCAAAGCATGAAATAGATTAGTTAATGCACATAATATGATTTATTCATACTAAGTCATAACATAACAGTCTGCTAATGGTGAAGCACTAACAGCAGATGGTCCACTATGAAAAATACAAGTTTGAGCAAGGCAGATTTTACACAAAGATGACATTTAAGCAGCTTGTACAGTGTGCCATTTTTTTCACAGCAAAGTGTAGTGCTACCATGTGGTACACACATGCACGCACGCACACAACTCAAATTAACGCAATTGTGCCATCGAAAGGTCAAACAGTGTTCACAGGTTTTGCCATCTCCTCCCTCTCTGAATCCACACCTTACCAACTACCCAGTCCTTCCCCTTTGCCTTCGTTACTCCCTCCGTAATCATCTCTCAGTCATTACTTCCCACTTTGATTCTTCATTGCTCTTGTTTTAAGCCTCCTGGCGCTCTTCATGGCACAGACACGGGGTCGGCTTTGAAGTCGTCATCATCACAGGAGCATCTTGCTGCTGGGAAACATTAGGATTGATTTCTGACCATTAATCTTACTTTGATGTCTCTCTCTCACTGAGAACATTGCCTCTGTGCATTCGCCAAATAAAACACACATCGTGTAGCATCATCTCTCCTGTCTCTCTCTTTCTTCACCAGCATTGCTTATTCTCCTCCCCACTTTCATTCTCCAAGCCCCCTTGTTTTCTCCTCAGATGTTCTGTTTGCATGCCTTAAAAGAGATTTCCTACCCTGTACCACATGATTAATCCTGGTCTGGCCAGTCATTTTCTCTAACCATTCCCTTTCCATTCAAACCACGGGCCTAGGCAGCGAAAAGACGGATGTTGGAATGAAGAGAAAGAGTGGACACAGTGATACTGGGCAGAGGACTATTCGATGAAGAGGAAAAAGAGATGAGAGTGGGGTAGATTGCAAGGAGGAGAGGCACAAAGAGAAATAGGTGGGCTTGGTCATTTTCCTTAAAGATGGACTCATGTCTAATGAGGCAGCGAGTACTGCCGGCACTCATCCGTCCAAAAACCCAGAGCAACAGAGAGGCGGGGGAGAGAGGATGGGAAGCGAGCAAAGGAGAAAACGTTAATCTGAGAAGAAGCAGTGAAGCGCCGGAGAATATAGGCCACTGGCCCATTTTTCATTGAAGAGAAAAGAAGATTTACTGTGTGTTAAAATAGTGTAGTTGATTCAAATAGCTTCTATTTAAACAATGGGTTGTCTTTAATTTTTCATTTCTTTCCCTCTTTTTTGATTTGTCTTGTTTTTTTGTATTCTTATGAAACTGTCTGTCTTCTTATACTCATCTGTAAAAATCTTTCAATATTTACATGTCAGCTTTTTTTTTTGTTTATGTTTAAAAACCCAATACTGCTCTTTCACACAAAAGCAAGAACGGGGAGGTGGAAATGGAGACTTAAGTGTTAGCGCAATCAAATTACAAAAGAAAAAAAAAAACTCTATCTATACATGCATCTATATCTACATGTAAAACAAGTGCACTTATGTTTTTATATGTATGTTTGCTTCTCCCGCCCTCTCATTTTTCTATAGACGAATAGCTTCAGGCAAGAGTTTGGGATGGTAGATCCAAAAGTGAGCAACTTGAGGATGTGTCCTGCATACAGATACCTCTTGTTTCTTGGCACATTCTTTTGTAAAGCCAGGGGGTAAAGGTCATCAAGAGAGCAACCGCACCAGACACTACAGGAGACTTTCAGCAAGTAAACTGAAGGTTGCACAGAGTGAACATGGGGATAAATATAATTTAAATGCCATAAATATTATTTATGTAATTTTCTGTGTCGTTTGCATATTGTTTCGATGTTTGTGTGATTTATTTGATTGTTTAGGTAGGAACTATAGGTTTTCTCCTTGTTGCACACGGACACTTTTTTAAGACAAGTGCTCGGTAAAAGAAGAACATGTGGAGCGGTAATTTAAAGAGCTGAAGTTATGGTGTCTTACGTGATGTGTTGAGTTTCATAAGTTGTTTTTGTTTTGTTATATTTATTTTAATTCATTCTCTCCTGGATGTGCAGCCAGCGAGGTATGTGTAATAAGTTTGCATCCCGTTTTACATTTTATTTACGCATTTAATGTTTATGTTATCCACTACGTGTACAACGTGATTTGTCTATGTGATGTTTTATATGTTTAATAGTTCGACGGTGGATAAACCTAAAGCAAGAGCAACAAGCGCTAATTAAGAGGGAATAAATCCATCAGTTGCAAAGAGCTTCGGTGTTGTGTCTTTCCTGGAGGGAGTGACAGTCGAACTCGTACCTGCCGAATCTTCTCGATCTTGCAAGAGTCCCGACTGCTCGCCGACACGGAACTCAGATAAGACATTAGAAAAACGTTAAAGACACCCAAGTTCATCAGTTTTCTGAAGATGTTCATAAGATAGACACCAAAGGTGTGTCTTGAACGTGACAAGGACTGATAACTGATATTAGAGGATTAATAATAATTGAAATATTGTGAAGGTATTGAATGCGAAGAAAGTGATTGATTATTTGAAAGAAGTATTCCTTGCCACATTAAGTATATTGAATTGAATTTTAAGGGTTATTTACGGTTCAATGTTTCTAATGTTCACTCTAGTGTTCCTATAAGCATCTTGTTTATATTATTGTTACTTTGTTATTCAAATTTGATGTTTACCTACTATAGTAGAACGATTTGGAAACAGTAATGTGTTTAATTAACATATATGCTTAAGAAGTTGCAAACCAATGTAGTTAAGGGCCTTTATCACTCTGAAATAGTTTTGTAACAAAATGTCTCATACAAGTAAAGAAGCTCAGAGTGTGTTAGCTGGCATAGAACAAGAGGTGGATGTGTCAAGCTTTCCACAACCAACATCACCGTCTGAAGAGCCTCGTAGAAGTGAAAGAGCCCGAACATTAACAGAAAAGGGAAAGGAATTTCAGAAAGAAAAGCTTAAGGTTCTCCTGCTACACTTTGACAGCATTTATGAACGATGGAAAGCTTTAACCAAGGTTGCTAAAAATCTGTATTAAAACAAGATCCCAGAGATATTCTACAGGAGCACATTGTCAGCATTCAAAGAGAGTTATCTGAGCTGAACAGTATTTATGATGAATACAGAAAAATTGATCGCCCAGCTCATGACATGCGTCGCAAGATGGACAACTGTACATCAATTACTGAGATTGTAGTGCAAAACGCTCAGTCTCAAATTCAAGGAGCAGAGGAACAGATCATTTGGCCTGACGCAAAATCAGTATTTGCATCCTCTGTATCCAGTGTTTCACCTTCTGCTTCCAGCTGTTCTAAGGTTAATTCTATGTACTCTAATACTTCCTCAATTAAAAGACAAGAAGCTGCTGCTGAATATGCTGCCACACAAGCCGTTTTAAAGATTATGACTGAACAAGAGTCTTATCAACAGAGACTATACAACCTTGAGGCTGAAGAAAAAAGGATAATTGCAGAACAAGAAGCTGCTGCATTAACTCATCGCCTGCAAGAAGAAAAGGAAGAAACGGAATGCAGAATAGAAAGAGAGAAAGAAAGGGCCTCTCTCTTAAAGAAACAACAAGAAGAGAATGCTGCAAGAAGAAGGTCTGTAGAAACCTTAAAGAGGGAGCTTGAGCGCTTAGAAGAGTTGAAAAGGCTAAATGCAGCCAAGGCAAAACTTCAAGTTTACGATGAAGGTGAAATCAATCAGATTAAGGGTTTTGTAGCACACAGCTCTGAACATCTTACAGTTACGCAGAAAGACATGCAAGTGAACAATGTAAATCAGCAACCAAAACCACCAAAGGCTCCTACCAGTGCAAGCAAAATTGAAACAGGAGAGCTTGTAAAGGTTTTGGCTGAGGCCATATCAGCAAATAGGCTTCCCATTCCAGAACCTGCAGTCTTTTATGGAGATCCACTTAAGTTTGCTCATTGGAAGGCATCCTTTCAGACTCTGATTGAGCAGAAAAACATTCCAACCTCAGAGAAAATCTTCTTCCTTCAGAGGTATATTGGAGGACCAGCTCGAGAGGCCTTAGAAGGTTATTTTCTAATTGGTTCAGAAGAGTCATATGATGCAGCTTGGAAAATGCTCAGTGAACGATATGGACATCCATTTGTCATTGCAAAGGCTTTCAGAGACAAGCTATATTTCTGGCCAAAAATAGCCTCAAAGGAAAGTTCTGAGTTAAGGAAATTTGTGGACTTCTTGTGCAGTTGTGAATGCGCTATGAATCAGAATGAGAGTCTACAAATCCTTGATGATGGAAATGAGAATCAGAAACTGGCAGCCAAGCTACCTGACTGGTTAAGCACCAGATGGAACAGAAAGGCCACAGAGTATCAACTGGAACATGGGAGATTCCCAAGGTTCAGTTATTTTGTAACATTCCTTTCATTGGAAGCTAGTATTGCTTGCAATCCTATTACATCTTATCAAGCATTGGAATCAGAAAGGGTGAAGACAAAGAACAAGAACACCGTACCTTTTAAGAACCAACCCATTGGTACCAAGATATTCACAACAAATATCAGTGAAAGAAACGTAGTTACATGTCTGTTTTGTAAGAAAAGGGGACATGGTTTGCATAAGTGTCATAAATTATTGGAAAGGACAGTTGCAGACAGAATTAAGTTTATTAAGGACGAAGAACTATGCTTCGGCTGTTTGAGCACAGGCCATCAGTCTAAGAAATGTAACAAGAGGATGGTTTGTGAAGTCTGCTCAAAACGTCATCCCACATGTTTA